>NW_028163844.1:0-165000 GCF_964263955.1 Coregonus lavaretus | reverse complement strand
ATTATGGATCCAGGACAGAGGGGAGACCCAGTGTTATAGATGGAGACAGACTGTTAGAACCACCTGCTCTCATGTACCAGCCTCTAAGCCCCTTGTCCAGCCAGTATGTCAACTATGGTCCAGTCTCCAGAGCATTGGACAGATACCTGCAGCACTGGGTAATAAATGCTGGACACATCTGTGGCGTGACCATTAAGACTTTTCCACTGCCCTGCCGCAGCTTTTACAGCTTTGAGATCAGTAGATGATTAACGGACCATGGCCCCAGTCCCCTTGCTTACAGCACAGACCCCCACATGTTACCTTGCCATCCAGGGACCCATGGACTATTTAGACTTCGAGTTTCCCTATTTCCCTACCTCCATGTTGTTTCTGAGGTGAAGCAGCTTGCCCTGGTAGTTTTCCATCACAGCATGTTGAGGAAATGAAAGAAGGCCTATCCTGTACAGTATACACAGTAAAACCTCACTGCAATCTGATAAAAAATATTAAAATCCTGTGTATTATCCTCCAATAATAAATTGAGTTAGCCAAATAGCTAGCATTCTGAGATTTAATGCAGCATCACTGTTTAACCTTCAGTTTTACTGGAGTGAATGGTAAGGTACTGTGTTCTGTTGTTGTTAATCTGTCTCTCCTCCTGTGTCTCCACAGCCCAGTCCTTCATGAAGAGTGTCTTAAGCCCTATCTTCATGCTCAGCCTGATCACCATGTGTGTCACCCAGCTGAGACTTATCTTCTACATGGGAGCCATGAACAACATCCTCGAGTCGCTGTCCGAAAGAGACTTCAGCACAGGTGTGTGTGCGTGCGTGTGTCTTGAAAATGTGTCTTGAACATGGGCATGAAAAGCTATCAATCCCTTGTAGTGTTGATATAGTAGTTTACTTTACAACTAGTCACAGAATTGCTGATTTGTCATTCAAATCTTGTAACCTCCTTTGTAATCTCTCCAACCTGGAGTTGTTTCACACTGCCCTTATTTCAGTCTCTGAATTGCTTCGGCTAATTCTTCTTGCTCTGTCTCTCTTCCTCTTCCTCTTCCTGTCACACTGACTTCTTACTGCCTCTGCAGATGAGAAGATGGAAGTAGGTAAGACTTCAGGCTAGATTAGATGAGCATAGAGCATCTATTCCCCTCTCTGCCTCTGACATTGATTCACTTTGACTTAAGACTCTGGCTTACCTCATGAATCATAACCTAAACTGCAACCCTGTCCATTTTGCTGTAAACACCATGCTATTTTGATGGAGTGTAAGCTTTGGAGGCAATAGTCCTGGGAAATAACATGTCTCTGTTTCTCCTGCCATTCACAGTAAGTGTGTACACCTCCATTTTCGGAGTGCTGCAGCTGCTGTGTCTGATGACCGCTCCAGTGATCGGGTACATCATGGACTGGAAACTCAAAGAGTGTGAGGATGAGAACACGAAGCCGGGCACAAGGTGAGTTTCACATGCATGAACGCACCCAAGCTCACACACACTCACTCATGCGCATGCGCATGCACACACACATACAAACTCCAAAAGAGAATTCCCCTGCATCCCAGATACTCCCGTAGCATCCACAAGACATTTCTATTTTATCTGTATAACCAGAGAGTATGTGTGTAACATATGATGTCCCCTCTGATAGAGACCTTACCCAGCCCAAGCGTCGTGACAGACAGATCCAGAAGATCATCAACGCCACGCGGGCCTTCATCTTCACCAACCTGCTACTGATGGGCTTCGGGGTCACCTGCCTCGTCCCCAGCCTCCCTCTCCAGGTAACTCATCTCTCCATCTCTCCTCCATCTCTCGCTCTCTTTCCTCTCCTCTAGGAGCTTTGGAGAAGCAAACATTTCACTGCGTGTATCCCAGTGTTTTGTAAAGCCCTCCTAGAGGCAAAGGGAGAGAAAGAGGGCAAGGGATTCACATGTTATTGCAGCTGATCCATTGTTTAATTCAACAGTGTCCCCTGGTGGACAGACGTGTCATTACAAGTTATGCAAGTTATTTGCAACCCAGTTTTGGGAACATCTCTGTCAAGCCATTATTTATTAAACATGGACTCCATTTTAGGATGAAGGAACACGGCACTATGCGTGCCCTGGGCCCACCATGCGTGCCCTGGGCCTGTAGATTCTACAACACATCATGTTGAACTATTTGTTTTTCTCCTTTCTTCTCTGCTCTCAGATTCTATCGTTTATTCTACACACCATTGTGAGAGGATTCATCCACTCTGCGGTTGGAGGGCTGTATGCTGCTGTGTAAGTGTCTCAGGAGTGTGTGTGTGTGTGTGTGTGTGTGCACCGTCCCCTCCACACAACCACCTCATGCTGGTTGTCCTCCTTAGGTACCCGTCGTCTCAGTTTGGCAGTCTGACAGGCATGCAGTCCCTCATCAGCGCCCTGTTCGCCCTGCTGCAGCAGCCCCTCTTCATGGCCATGATGGGCCCCCTGAAGGGAGACCCCCTATGGGTAAGAGAGCAACGCCCTTTCACCCTTTCCAGAGTTTACACAAACTACAGCACACCTATTGCTCAGTAATGCTGAAGACCCACGTATTGCTAATGTGCTATAAGCATAATGCTGCAAAGGCTACTGTATTCGAGTGACGTGTAGCAGCCATCTTGTTCTAAAGTAATCTGCCCACATAGCACACACTACTGTCCCGATATGAAAACAACAGAGCCGTTCCCTCCCTTCTTCTGACTGATGATGTCACTTCCTGTGTGTTGTTGTGTGCAGGTTAACGTGGGTCTGCTGGGGTTGACGGTGCTGGGCTTCTGCCTGCCTCTCTACCTGCTCTGCTACAGCCGCCAGCTCCAACGCAAGAAGCAGGAGCGCGAGGAGGACCCCAAGATCTACGTCCAGATTGACAACGGCAGCAAGCCCGAGGCCTTCGTCTAGAGAGACAGACTGACGGACTGAGATTTTTTTCAACAAAGAGAAGGAGGAATGGAGAGTGTGAGGAGGGGAGAGGTCACAGGTGTGACTGAACTGTATGATGAATCGCAACCCCACCCACCAACTCCGATCCCTCAAACCGTCTGCACTTGCACTCAGACGATACGCTCTCTCTCACACACACACACACACACATACCACCATGCCCACTGCCAAACACACTCAGTCAAACCTACAGTATTTGATCACAAATCTCAGAGAACTACAATGATAAACACACACTTTTACACTGCCCAACACATCGACTACGTACACTGTGAAAGACACGCAACAACACACACGTTGTGAAATCTCTTCAACACACACATACACGGTTCCTTTTCCAGTGACACACCACAAAATGGACATTGTTCTTCTTCTCACCACTGAAATGAGAAAGGACAACCGCGGGTCTGTGAGCTGCAGAGAGAAGAAGAGAAGAAGAGGGAGGAGGATCTCCACGACTTTCTCCTCCCTTCCAGTCTCCTCTTTGTTTCATTTCTCTGTTGTTTTTTTATTTCATTTTTGTCAATAATGCCATGCTTACTCTTGCCTGAAAAAGAGGACATTGGTTCTCCGGTCGCCCTGCAAAAAGAACCAGAGAGGAAGCAAGCGTTCAACGCCATGTCGAAGACCTCCTGTGCTGGATGTGGTGACTTGAACCAGATAAAAAGATGACGTCCTCCTCACAATTATAATACTTCACCACCAGTGTTTTTACATGTGTTTTCAATGATACCAGTAACGACGACGAGTATCGCCTCACTTTCTAATTCTGATCCAAGTTAGTCTCGTACTGCACTGGGGGTCTTCTACTTCACACTCTGAGAACTGGTTTTATGATTAGGACATTATTGGAACGTTATTGAAACTTTGTTGGCAATAGGTCTGTATTTTTCTCTGTGGTTGTTACATGTCAATGCCTCTCTATCGTCACAAGTGGTTTGGACTGGAGGTAGAAGCGAGACAGGTTATATAGAAGTTTCAGTACTCCAAATGGTGCGAAGAGTTCATACCGCCATAACGTTCCCATTAGGCTCTGTAATGTTGCCGTCACGTTCTGTAACGTACCCATAACGTTCTATAATGTTGCTTTAATGTTGGGGATAGTCATCATTGTAAATGAATTGGTAAGAATGGAACCTCATCCAACCTTCAGAAGCTAGCGAGTGTTCCTTCCGGTGTCTCAAAGACCAAACCTTGTGACTCAGTCTTCTAGTTTTGTTGTTGAAGACAACAGAAGCGTGGAGGGTTAAAGCTACAGAGAAGCTGTCCTTTTACGACTGTTCAAACAGCTCTAGGGAGACTAGAAAGCGAAGGCTTGTTTTTTGTAACACTCAGAGTTGTAGGTAAAAGCCTGAGGTGATAGCTTTGCTTTGAGCCCTTTTGAGATGAGAGTAAGTGATTAGGCCAATGGGTTTCCAGTGTTCAGTGTGCAGGCCAGTGTTTTACTTCTAGGGAATACTATGTGGATGTGCTAGTGGCTGTGCTTCAAACAAAGCATGGCACAGGTTGAAACACACCTCTTACCAGTAATAATGTGCCACAACAACATAGGGTACAGCACAGCTACACTCTTAGAAAAAAGGGTTCCTAAAGGGTACTTCGGCTGTCCCCATGAGATAACCCTTTTTGGTTCCAGGTAGAATCCTTTTTGGTTCCAGGTAGAACCCTTTTGGACATCCGAATAACCCTTTTAGGTTCTAGATAACACGTTTATTTTCTAAGAGTGTAGGCTAGGTTATCAAGCACCAATGCATGGTCCTATATCACCCTCACTGGATACACTGGCAGTACCACCGACTGGTCTTGTCTTGGCAGTCTGTTTTGTAGTGCAAAATGAATTTCTTATTGACTTTGTGTATTTTCTTTTTGTTTGTGATGACCAGATGTTTTTGTGTCAGGAGATCTGGTTTTCAAAAAGTAATAGTTTTATCAACTGTATTTTACCTGCAATATGATACTGACATACCATTCAAGCTTTTGTTCTGATTCAAGACAAATGTGATTTAGTACAAATGGTTTTATGATAAATGGTTTTAGATAGATAGGAGATGTGTAGCTTAAGGTGAACTGTGGGCCTATACCTGGCACTGTTCTACAGTACCTGAATTACATTGATGAATTTCAATTCTGATTCGCTATAGCAATAAGTACTTATGTGAGTTGCTGAGCAATCCTCTACTCTTCCCGGCAACACATAACCCTATGAACAAACACCGTTGTCCAACCGCACACATACACACACACAATGCAAGAAGGTGGATTGATATAATGTCATGTTTATTACAAAGGTGCTTCAAAATGACAGGAACATAGACTCATGTTTTTCTTGATGTACTGGTCAGGTAGTGACCAACTAGTTCCTGTATCTATCTATGGTCTCACTTACAAAGCCTCACTTTGTAGCAACAAATTACTTGAATTATTGAATTCCAACTTAAACTTTGATTGACTTTTCGAATCAAAAAGGGAGACAGAGAGATGCTTGAATATGATATCTGTTTCAAAATCCACATTCTTGCAGCTGTTGTGAATGGTGTGATCGTGGGACCCAGGTGGCGGGCAGGCAGGTCATGATAGGACTTTATGTTCTTGAATTATCTATCACTGGTAACATACACTGGAGAGAGAGTGTGAGACCTTGATTTATGTAGCTCTATGTCCGCAGATACAGTATTTAGACTGGACAGGATGTCTGCTTTTGCTCAGTCACTCACAGAAGCACTTCCAAAGACAGCCATGTAACTAGCAGATTGCCTCTCTATGTGCAGATGATTTGAGATGTGGATACGGCAAGTTGGTGCCCCACCCTCTCACATCATGACCCCTCACATTGATCCAACCATGTCCAATCCACTGTCCTGAACTGTTGCACTGACAGACCTGTTTCTCTACTGCAGTCTCACACAAACACAACCACCCACCCAAGAGATCTTTCACATACTGGTGATGGAACTGAGAGACAATGCTAGAATCTCCAAAAGCTTCATCAATTAAATAAGTGAGAACTGAATGGCACGTATGCACCTTAGTCCTCGTATCAGGATCTCAATGCTATTATTCTGAATGGCCTGCACTGAAATATAACATAGACAGTGCACCGCTTGCTGGTTCTGCATGTTAGCATAGAATGTATTCCCAGTAGTTTTTTTTATTCATAGAGAAATGACATCGGAACTGCAAGAAACTTGTTATTTCTGTTACTTACCACGGGTGGTCTTAGTCGTTCCTCTTGTATGGTCCCTGTCCCTCAATATAGAACGTCTCCTTGCTACTGACTGCTCTTTGGGCCTGTCTGTTTGGGTCTCTCGGTTTCAAGGATCTACACACACACACACACACACACACACACACACACACACACACACACACACACATACACACACTGATAGAGAAACAGGTCTTGGCATCCTCAACATCCTTACTTTGAACATCACTCTAATTGTTGTTTACATGAATTTATTTTCCGAAAAGAGAAAAAGCATGCATGTATAACCCTGTATAGACTGGTTCTCGTTGCTTGAACATATGACTAGAACTTGCAGGTGGATTCTGATAATGATGCTATACTGTACTCCAGCACAATGA
Organism: Coregonus lavaretus; assembly: GCF_964263955.1. Classification (NCBI taxonomy): domain Eukaryota; kingdom Metazoa; phylum Chordata; class Actinopteri; order Salmoniformes; family Salmonidae; genus Coregonus; species Coregonus lavaretus. Next base: position 158,475 of record NW_028163844.1, on the reverse strand, counting down.
ATGTGGGATTGGGATGATCTTCATTCCCTCAGTATGGGAGAATCAGCACTTTTTACACTGCCATACCTTAAACTGTCATTCTACTCAAAATGCCATCACCGTAGTTATTTTCTAGATGTGATATACTTTTACTACTTTCCCCTTCCCTGAGATTTAAAGTGTGATTTATTGACTGGATATTCTCTTATGACGAAAAAGGAGCAATGCTTTTTGGATATCACTTTTTAATGATTGTGTGTCACTTTTAGACATTGAGGGGGAACTTCAGCTGAAACACCAATGCTTTTCCCTGACTTGTACCTAATGTTTTTACTGAAATGTTTATTTTATTGTTTTACATTCTCAATTTTTGGCGTTTGTTTCAATTTGTATTTGATGTCTATATGTTGTATATTGGATCTCAGTTTTTGTTTTTGTCTTATATCACATTATAGCCATTGTTGTTGACATTTTGAGTCATTTTCTAAATGAGAGAAAAAAATCTATATATGAAAAGATTTACATAAACAGATTAATTTGTAAAACAAAGTGTCCGTTTGTAATTATTTGACCTTGTTTGACATTTTTCCATGTTTCCTCAAAGTATGGTGGATTGTCAATCACTCTTAATGCAAAATGTGTTAAATAACCTATATTGTGAATGACATATCCTATGACATCTGTATGCAATATAATAGACAGAAGAAAGCATGGAAGGTCTGCTTTAAGTGGAGGAAGCCTGCAGATGCCGCCTTGCTACTGCTGTCATTCCTGAATCCAACCACCCTAGGGGGGAATTCCATTTCTCAGGGTTAGGCTATTGTAGGTTTCATATTAGCCACATTTTTGCAGTCAGGAGGAGTGACATTAATCATGTCTGTAATGGCTGGCAACTTTCCAAAAAGAAAAATGGCCTTTACTGATAAAGGAGGTGTTTCATTATAAAGTAATGCTGTTTTAAGAGTCTTGAGTCTCCACCAGAGAACAGGCTTTTACAGTTTACTACTACACCAGAACTCAGCTTCCCAATTCAAACTATTTTGTATTGGGTGTCGTTAACACACCAATTAAGAGAGTTGGAGTGAAGTGATACCTAAAAAAGAACAACATGATTCCAAAAAAACATTTAGGCATTTTAGATGATTGCTTGATCACTGAGGATTAATTGCTGTGGGGTAATTAAAGTAAACATTAACATTCAAGTGAAAAGCATAATACTGTAACATTGTATGTTTTGAACTCTCACCTAAAATCATAATGGTAATGGGAGTGTTTCACACATGTACAGCAGTGGAGGCTGGTGGGAGGAGCTATAGGAGGACAGGCTCATTGTAATTGTTGTAATGGAATTTATGGAATGGAGTCAAACGTGGTTTCCAAATGTTTGATGTGTTTGATGCCGTTCCATTAATACCATTCCAGCCATTACAATGAGCCCGTCCTCCTATAGCTCCTCCCACCAGCCTCCTCTGATATACAGTGAGGTGAAGTCAGCATAGGTGGTTGACAATAGTAGCATCCACAATTTCATGTTGCTCCTGACCTGACCTTGATAGCAGAATAAGGTAGGTCTGGAATGGATGGATTATTTGTGTTGCTCTACTCTTGCTCAAACTTATTGAAGGCTGAGCCACTGGTTTGACTTGCTGGGGTTGCTACTAACCTGTTCCAACAGACCAACACAAGAAAACACAGGGTGTTACTGGGTTCAGCTGGCCTCCACCAACTGTCACAGCCAAGAAGCCTGAATGAGGAGTGAAACCAGGAGGACTGGAATAACAGTGAAACTGAACCACTGTGACAGGTGAAACAACTTACAAACCAATGCACTTCACTTAAAAAAACCACAACATTTGACCTAGGTAGATTTCAATTGAAGAGCCTACAGTTTTCCATAAGTAGACTATTTACATGTGGTCCAGGCCAGGCATAAGAAAAAAGAACCTAACTTGTCATTAGAAATAAGAATTTGCATGTGGTTAAATAACATATTGGTTTTCATGTGTGATCAGCGCAAACAATGGACAATAAATAGCGTGTCTGTTTCAGGTCTGTATGTTTTGTTTAGAATAAGGATGGTTACTGGGTTACTGACTGGAGGTGTGGTCGCCACCAGGACGCCGCGCCCCTTTCGGCGTCTGTCAGGAAGTGAATTCAAGAAAAATAGGAGCGCAAAACCGCGGAGACAGTGGGGCGCAGACGGACAAACATACAGCTGCCGATTTGGAGTTTTTACCAGTAAAGTAGACATCTGAATGCTGCATATACACGGACAACACTGCCAAAATGCTCATTAAAGAATTGTAAGTAAAAATGTTTGGAAAGATATGCTGTTTAGTTAACTTGTTACGCAGGAGAACGATGGATTCGTTGTCATACACAGGCAAACATTGGCAAAATGTATTGCGTGACAATTCTCTTCTATTCGTTTATAGTATTTTTTCTGTTAGTCTAGTATAGTCTACTTACCATTTGGGAATTCGAAAAACACCTGTGCAAGTTGGTATTATCTGTGTTTTATCATTGCGTAAAATGTAAAGTTTGTCAGTGGAGAGGCTATTGACTGTGTCCTCACTGTATGGACTATATGGATGGACTCATTGAATGAATTCATCAAGTAAAATAATCATTAACATTGGCCAAAATGGAAATGTATTGTCAGTCAAAATTATTTAATTATCTTAACTGACAAAGTGCCACTGTAACATTGTAACCATAACTTGAATTCTAATCATCCCATGCATCATCAGGCCTACTAAAACACATAAAAGGGCGTGCCTTTATCTAAAACTAATCCAAAGTATAAACTTGCATGACATGTCATCTAACTCATTGGTTACTAGAGCCAACAACTGCCATTTCAACATGACAGCCAGATGCCCCAAACCTGCCTGTATCAATACTGTATAGTTAGTACGGTGCCTGTCTGGGCTCCCATTACACCTTGATCTGTTATACTGAAATATTCAGGGGTGCATAGACTGGGAACAGGTGGTGATTATTGCCTATTGTAGACTGACAGAGAACATGGCCAAACCTAATTGTTTTCTGACAATAGACCTATACACCGGGCTTCAATTTCTTCCATGACAATATTACAGCTAGCATCAGTAGCACGTTCAGGCTTGCAATGTTCATAGTTGGTAGGTAGAGCTGGGTAGGTATTGGCTACTTATCGTAATGAACGAAATAAGCAAAATGCCTGCGGTAAGTGATCGGTATCGATAATTTAGGCTAAACGTGTTTTGATTAGCCTACTCTTAGCAGTTGCTATCAGAGAATTGTCAGTCAAACTAATAAATCGAGTGATAAATTAGATGAGCAATAACATTAGTCATGAGCTGCAGGTGTACAGTGGGGAGAACAAGTATTTGATACACTGCCGATTTTGCAGGTTTTCTTACTTACAAAGCATGTAGAGGTCTGTAATTTGTATCATAGGTACACTTCAACTGTGAGAGACGGAATCTAAAACAAAAATCCAGAAAATCACATTGTATGATTTTTAAGTAATTAATTTGCATTTTATTGCATGACATAAGTATTTGATACATCAGAAAAGCAGAACTTAATATTTGGTACAGAAACCTTTGTTTGCAATTAGAGATCATACGTTTCCTGTAGGTCTTGACCAGGTTTGCACACACTGCAGCAGGGATTTTGGCCCACACCTCCATACAGACCTTCTCCAGATCCTTCAGGTTTCGGGGCTGTCGCTGGGCAATACGGATTTTCAGCTCCCTCCAAAGATTTTCTATTGGGTTCAGGTCTGGAGACTGGCTAGGCCACTCCAGGACCTTGAGATGCTTCTTACGGAGCCACTCCTTAGTTGCCCTGGCTGTGTGTTTCGGGTCGTTGTCATGCTGGAAGACCCAGCCACGACCCATCTTCAATGCTCTTACTGAGGGAAGGAGGTTGTTGGCCAAGATCTTGCGATACATGGCCCCATCCATCCTCCCCTCAATACGGTGCAGTCGTCCTGTCCCCTTTGCAGAAAAGCATCCCCAAATAATGATGTTTCCACCTCCATGCTTCACGGTTGGGATGGTGTTCTTGGGGTTGTACTCATCCTTCTTCTTCCTCCAAACACGGCGAGTGAAGTTTAGACCAAAAAGCTATATTTTTGTCTCATCAGACCACATGACCTTCTCCCATTCCTCCTCTGGATCATCCAGATGGTCATTGGCAAACTTCAGACGGGCCTGGACATGCGCTGGCTTGAGCAGGGGGACCTTGCGTGCGCTGCAGGATTTTAATCCATGACGGCGTAGTGTGTTACTAATGGTTTTCTTTGAGACTGTGGTCCCAGCTCTCTTCAGGTCATTGACCAGGTCCTGCCGTGTAGTTCTGGGCTGATCCCTCACCTTCCTCATGATCGTTGATGCCCCACGAGGTGAGATCTTGCGTGGAGCCCCAGACCGAGGGTGACCGTCATCTTGAACTTCTTCAATTTTCTAATTATTGCGCCAACAGTTGTTGCCTTCTCACCAAGCTGCTTGCCTATTGTCCTGTAGCCCATCCCAGCCTTGTGCAGGTCTACAATTTTATCCCTGATGTCCTTACACAGCTCTCTGGTCTTAGCCATTGTGGAGAGGTTGGAGTCTGTTTGATTGAGTGTGTGGACAGGTGTCTTTTATACAGGTAACGAGTTCAAACATGTGCAGTTAATACAGGTAATGAGTGGAGAAAAAAAAACTAACAGGTCTGTGAGAGCCGGAATTCTTACTGGTTGGTAGGTGATCAAATACTTATGTCATGCAATAAAATGCTAATTAATTACTTAAAAATAATACAATGTGATTTTCTGGATTTTTGTTTTAGATTACATCTCTCACAGTTGAAGTGTACCTATGATAAAAATTACAGACCTCTACATGCTTTGTGAGTAGGAAAATCTGCAAAATTGGCGGTGTATCAAATACTTGTTCTCCTCACTGTAGTTGGTGTTTAAATGTGTTGTAATTTGATGTTGCTCTCTCTCTCTCTCTTCTAGTCGAGTCATCCTCCCCATATCTGTGGAAGAAGTAAGTAGTGACTGAGTCATTTCTATGTGTTTTAAACTCTTGCTTCATGTCACAAATCAAGCTGATTAAGCTACATTCTCGTTTTCTGATGCAACGGTTCAAATTGAGCTCAACCATTACCTAGCCCCATGAACGTGCCGTAGACACCAGCGGAACATTCATGGGGCTAACCCATTACCTAGCATGCCTATGCTCTTGAGGAATCAGGGCAGTCTGTATGTCAAGCAGTTAGTCTCCATTGTGTTCCTCTAACCTTGAAGTTCCTGTTTGTACACACCTTTTTATGATAGCGTGTGGTGTGTGTGTGCGCAGGCGGTTGGCATGGTTTTCATTATGTTCACATTTGCAGCATATTAGTTGCAGTGGTTAGCCAGCTACATACAGTCAGGTCAGACATTGTCAGAAAGTATTAGCCATGTTAATTAAAAAAGAGCACCTTATTCCGACTGAAGCTTTGCAGTTTAAGTCATTAGTTGTGGGTCGTTCCATGTCATTTCAGCAAGCCATGACACCCATCTCAGATTGTTCTGAAATCATTTCTGTAATTAGAAACAGATAAGATTAGCATTCCTGCAACATTATTTTGTTGAAATATAATTTGATCTCTGAGAAATGTAGCTAATTGATTGCACCCAAATTGGCCAATTTAATTTATAGGATTCAAGAAATGGTCAACAGCCACCCACAGATCCCCCAAACCAATCCCAACCCAGTATCCGTTCTCAATGTCTGACAAGTAGTATGGAGCTGCGGCTCTGAGTATTGTTTCTTCATCCTATGTAATGTATTCTCAGTGAATTTGGTGATATTTTTTCCCCCTGTTCAGAGAAATTAGTAATTTAAGTTGTTAGGTTTATGTCCCATCCTACATCCTGATATTACCAAGTTCTGACCACTAGATGGTGCTGTGCCTGCTATTAGGTGAAAAAAGTTTGAAGAACTTGTTAAAGAGAGAGTTCACCCAAATTACAAAATGGCATGGGTTTCCTTACCCTGTAACCAGTTTATTGACAAGGTATGACAGCAAGGAATGCTAATCTTTAGTGCTGAGCAATTAACCAAAATGTTGGTTATTTTTTGTTTTTTAAACAACTAATTGACTGACGTCGGTTCAATTATTTGAATTCCATTTCATTCTGTTTTTTTCCCTGTGAGCTCAATGCACACATTGCGCTGCAGTTTCTCTAGAGATAAATCAGATCATGCCCGAACTGTGCAATGTAATAGGGAGTTGTAGTTTCCAAAGGCCAATGTTCTACAGAAAACGTGGTAATTAACTACAATGACCATAATCCATTGCACGGCTACTTACTGTTTATTTTACGACAGAAGAATGTGCAATCGAAGGGATACATGTAGAGCAGTTTCATCGCGAGGTATCTCTACCTGAAAATACATGATATAAGTGGTTGATAGTTGGTATTCAGCAGTCATAAAAGTATGCCTTATTTACTTTGAAGAACTACTAAAATAGTGATTTTGTCATGAGATGATATGTTGGAATGAAATAATAAAGTAATCAAATAAAACAAATGTAATATACACAACTGAAATAATTTATTAAAGTAATGTGAATAACTGATGGTTAATAAGTGATAAGCAGTCATGGGCAGTTGTAAATGAGAACTTGTTCTCAACTGGCTTACCTGGTTAAATAAAGGTGAAATAAAAAAATAGTTTTATTCTGTGTTACAGCATTCAACACTGGAGAGTGCATAAAAAATAAAAAAAATATCGAAGCAGAAATCGAAAATCATGATTTTTTGTAGAATCTAAACGAAACCGAACTGACCTCAAAGAGCACTAATTGCTCAGCACTACTAATCTTATCTGTTTCTAGCAACACAAACGATTTCAGAACAATCTGAGATGGTGGGTGTCGACATCCTATTTCTTGTGCTTTTTGAGGTGGAATGACCCTTGTATGTTCCGACCAGATTTCATTTCATCAGACATAATCTTGCATTCCATCTTGGCAACCAAATTTATCAGCAACAGTGCTGGTTCCTCCGTTCTCTCTCCTTCCTTCTCAGTCTCCCTCTCTTTCTCCATTTGTTCGCAGAGTTATAGTCACCAGCATCATTCCCCCCCCCCCTCTCTCTTTTTTAAAAAGCTGACTTTAATCCGTCTCAATTGTTTTCCCCCAAATAAGATCACGTATCAAGGATCATAACCCTATATTCCATTCATAACCTTACATAAGGGTGATTCCTCATGAAATTAGAACAAACCATGTTTTGGGGGATTTTCACAATTTTATCCATAGAAGGGTCCTTTTGGAGGAAGGATTGTTGACATTTATATCTTATTGCATAATTAATTGTTGGAAGATTTGTGACCAAGGCCTCCTTTAATACTCCATAATGTTTCATCTACAAAACAAAAGTTGGTGTCATATGAAGCTTTACCGCTTGCTCTTTATTATGAGTAGTACTTTTATTTAAATATCACATTTCTTATATAAATGTATGAATATAGAAAAATATAAACATGAATATTGAAAATATACCATTTAGGATTTGGCAAATGTTTCTATATATTGTTTAACATAATATACTATACATGCATATCAAAGTTCCAGAGTGGGATCTCTGCTACTTTTACTTACAGTATAAAAATGGATTCAAAATGGTTGCCCTATGCTAGTGATTTGCAGGATGTGCAATGATATAAGTAAAAGGAGGGCTTGGATTGGTTAAATTGCCTACTATGCCAATTTCTCTGTATGAAGTGGGCCATAACTTTAAAACTTCCTCAGCCAGCCTTCGTCGGCCAGCCTAAGGAAGATAGCAAGATGAGTCACACACACTTAGGGAGATGATAGGTGAAACACTGGTTTTACACATGTTGTCACATTCCTAATCACCCACTCGCACATGAGATGGAGCCACCAAAATACCTATTTGGTAGAGGATGTGATTTTACCCCCTCTTCCTCCAAACAGAGCTGTTTCACCTGTTAAAAGCATCTAATTTTGGGATGACGTATCAAATCAGCCCGGTACGAACTAACAACCATACACACTGCACTTAAAACGGCACCACTGGCGCACTAATGCCCTGTAATTGGAGGGCTAATCTGTGATTTTAAATGTCAATTGGTTGTTGGTTGCTGAGTAGTGTCTGTGCAGCAAGCGAGTCACCAGTTCCCTGTGAGTCATTAGCTCCCTTACACACATTGGGCGTGTTCCAGGACAACTTTATTGCAGTCACGCTGCACACAGCAACCAATGGTTGCGTGTCACATCATCGACTGCTGCTGGGTGGCTCAAGGCCTGTGCTGGCTGGGTGCTGGTGGATGGACGGTGTGCTGCCTAGGCTGGGACAGCAGAGTTGGAGACAGTAATCCACCTGTCTAAGGACTTTGACAGAGCTCTACACCCTCACATCACTGGCGAGCAGCCAACGAGGGAATTGTTGGCAGTGAGACTGCCAGAGAAAAAGAAAAACAAATGCCAAAGAGGGCTATTACAGTACGTTCCTTATGCTTGCTGACAGTCCTGTTAACCTGTTAAGCTGAAGTCAGTGTCTGTCTGGGCTAAATGCACAAGGAACGCCCAGTGGTGGAAACAGAAAACTGTCCCTGTCCAGGTGATCTGAGGAGTGCATGGTCAGGGATTTGTATGTGGGGAACTGAGTTAATACAATCCCCCTTGTTCATGAATTAATTTCCCCCACATTTGTGCCCACTGAAGTGGTTGCAGCTGTCTGTTAATGCAACTGGTGAACAATGGGTAACTGTAGCTCACTCCTGTCTTCCTCTTCACAGTACCAAGTGGGGCAGCTGTACTCTGTGGCTGAGACCAGTAAGAATGAGACGGGTGGAGGAGAAGGGGTGGAGGTGCTAAAGAATGAACCCTATGAGAAGGATGGAGAGAAGGGCCAGTACACCCACAAGATATATCACCTGCACAGGTACGATTGGTCCATCCATCTATTTATCCATCCATCTACCCAGTTACTCCCATCCATCCACCCACCCACCCACACCACCCACTCACCCAATGGTACAGTAGATACCCATTGATTCTTGAAGAATGTAACTCATAAATCCGTCATGAGCTTAGTTCAACTGTCATACCCCAACAGAACCCAAAATATAAGCTTGTTTTAGTCCATTGTTTGTAAACAATATAATTTTAAACAAATACTGTATAGCCTCAAAACATGGTTAAAACTATAATGGTCAGTCCTTGCATCCATAGTTACAGTGGGGAGAACAAGTATTTGATACACTGCCGATTTTGCAGGTTTTCCTACTTACAAAGCATGTAGAGGTCTGTCATTTTTATCATAGGTACACTTCAACTGTGAGAGACGGAATCTAAAACAAAACTCCAGAAAATCACATTGTATGATTTTTTTAGTAATTAATTTGCATTTTATTGCATGACATAAGTATTTGATACATCAGAAAAGCAGAACTTAATATTTGGTACAGAAACCTTTGTTTGCAATTACAGAGATCATACGTTTCCTGTAGGTCTTGACCAGGTTTGCACACACTGCAGCAGGGATTTTGGCCCACTCCTCCATACAGACCTTCTCCAGATCCTTCAGGTTTCGGGGCTGTCGCTGGGCAATACGGACTTTCAGCTCCCTCCAAAGATGTTCTATTGGGTTCAGGTCTGGAGACTGGCTAGGCCACTCCAGGACCTTGAGATGCTTCTTACGGAGCCACTCCTTAGTTGCCCTGGCTGTGTGTTTTGGGTTGTTGTCATGCTGGAAGACCCAGCCACGACCCATCTTCAATGCTCTTACTGAGGGAAGGAGGTTGTTGGCCAAGATCTCGCAATACATGGCCCCATCCATCCTCCCCTCAATACGGTGCAGTCGTCCTGTCCCCTTTGCAGAAAAGCATCCCCAAAAAATGATGTTTCCACCTCCATGCTTCACGGTTGGGATGGTGTTCTTGGGGTTGTACTCATCCTTCTTCTTCCTTCAAACACGGCGAGTGGAGTTTAGACCAAAAAGCTCTATTTTTGTCTCATCAGACCACATGACCTTCTCCCATTCCTCCTCTGGATCATCCAGATGGTCATTGGCAAACTTCAGACGGGCCTGGACATGCGCTGGCTTGAGCAGGGGGACCTTGCGTGCGCTGCAGGATTTTAATCCATGACTGCGTAGTGTGTTATTAATGGTTTTCTTTGAGACTGTGGTCCCAGCTCTCTTCAGGTCATTGACCAGGTCCTGCCATGTAGTTCTGGGCTGATCCCTCACCTTCCTCATGATCATTGATGCCCCACGAGGTGAGATCTTGCATGGAGCCCCAGACCGAGGGTGATTGACCGTCATCTTGAACTTCTTCCATTTTCTAATAATTGCGCCAACAGTTGTTGCCTTCTCACCAAGCTGCTTGCCTATTGTCCTGTAGCCCATCCCAGCCTTGTGCAGGTCTACAATCTTGTCCCTGATGTCCTTACACAGCTCTCTGGTCTTGGCCATTGTGGAGCGGTTGGAGTCTGTTTGATTGAGTATGTGGACAGGTGTCTTTTATACAGGTAACGAGTTCAAACAGGTGCAGTTAATACAGGTAATGAGTGGAGAACAGGAGGGCTTCTTAAAGAAAAACTAACAGGTCTGTGAGAGCCGGAATTCTTACTGGTTGGTAGGTGATCAAATACTTATGTCATGCAATAAAATGCAAATTAATTACTTAAAAATCATACAATGTGATTTTCTGGATTTTTGTTTTAGATTCCGTCTCTCACGGTTGAAGTGTACCTATGATAAAAATGACAGACCTCTACATGCTTTGTAAGTAGGAAAACCTGCAAAATTGGCAGTGTATCAAATACTCCCCACTGTATGTCTATGAATTTGAGAGTGGTTACATTTCTCCAGCCGCATCCCTCAGCTGTTTCCCAACAAATTGGTGGGGTGTTCATTTCGTTATTATTTGAATTGCAGATCTTTAAAAAATGAAGAAATTATAAAATAGTTTCACAACCTTGTTTGTAAGCTTTCAAATTATACTGAACAAAAATATAAATGCAACAATTTCAAAGATTTTACTGAGTTACAGTTCATATAAGGAAATCAGTCAATTGAAATAAATTCATTAGGCCCTAATCTATGGATTTCACATGACTGGGCAGGGGTGCAGCCATGGGTGGGCATGGGAGGGCATAGGCTCACCCACTTGGCAGCCAGGCCCCCCCCCCCCCCCCCCCAGACGATCCCACAGGTGAAGAAGCCGGATGTGGAGGTCCTGGGCTGGCGTAGTTACATGTGGTCTGGGGTTGTGAGGTCAGTTGAACGTACTGCCAAATTCTCTAAAACTTTGTTGGAGACAGCTTATGGTAGAGAAATGAACATTCAATTCGCTGGCAACAGCTCTGGTGGACATTCCTACAGTCAGCGTGCCAATTGCACGCTCCCTCAAAACTTGAGACATCTGTGGCATTGTGTTGTGTGACAAAACTGCACATTTTAGAGTGGCCTTTTATTGTCCCCAGCACAAGGTGCACCTGTGTAATGATCATGGTGTTTAATCAGCTTCTTGATATGCCACACCTGTCAGGTGGATGGATTATCTTGGCAAAGGAGAAATGCTCACTAACAGGGATATAAACAAATTTGTGCACAATTTGAGAGAAATACGATTTCTGTGCGTGTGGAACATTTCTGGGATTTTTTTATTTCAGCTCATTAAACATGGGACCAACACTTTACATTGCGTTTATATTTTTGTTCAGTGTATATCAAATTCAACCGTTTATCTTTTTCAGTGATGAAGATACGGATCTCTCATGGTATGGCGGGCTATACAAATAGGGTGAACTTTGAGCACCTCTATCTCCTGAATGTTTTGGCATTTAGGGCCGAAAAGTCACTCTCTCACTACTTCTACCGTGGGCAAACGTGTGGAAAGTTTTGTTAAATTGGGTGCGGTGGGTGTGGTCAAAGGGATGTGGTCAAAAAGGGATTGAATTCATATGGATCAACCTTATGATAATAACTGTCTTACTTTCTCTCTGCAGTAAAGTGCCAAACTATGTGCGCATTCTGGCACCATCAACTGCTCTTAACATCCACGAGAAGGCCTGGAATGCTTACCCCTACTGTCGGACCGGTAAGTCCCTTGCTCTTTGTTACCTACCCCTTCTGTAGAGAAAGAAGATGTTGAATAATTAACTTGTGCATACATGCTAGCAGCCAGCACTGTGAGGACATGCTATTGGAATCTATGTCATGTCTGGACCAATAGCCAGACATTGGGTATTACTAGTGTATAAAGACACTTCTCAGTTCAGTTGGCAAGGAGTTAGCCAATTTCAAACAAATGTGAAACTATTGAGATATTGTTTTGAAAACGTCTGTTCCCCTAAACATTGTTTACTGTCTGTCTCCTCATGTCTCTTCACCTGTTGCAGTTCTTACAGTAAGTACTGTTTTCTTCTATACATTTACAGTATGTTACTGTTTACTTGCACACTATTCAGCTGGTGAAAGAGGAGCTGGTAACCTTGCCTGTCAAAAGGAAAGGAGAGAAGCGCAGAGAAAGACCGACACTCGTTTCGCCAGGGTGAACGTGTGTGTGTGCACATGCATGTGCATATGTGCCTCTTTCAGTTGTTATTACCAGTACCACTGCTCTTAGCTGATGTATCCCTCAAGATGTAATCACTTACAGTCCATATATTAGTGTCAGTTTCAGACCTGGGTTCAAATACTATTTGAAATCTTTCCAATACTTTGAACGTTTGCTCTAGCCTACCTAGACTGCCAGATCAAATCAAATCAAATGTTATTTGTCACATGCGCCGAATACAACAGGTGTAGACCTTACCGTGAAATGCTTACTTACAAGCCCTTAACCAACAATGCAGTTCAAGAAAGAGTTCAAAAATACAGTTACACAATAAAATAACGAGGCTATATACAGGGGGTACCGGTACCGAGTCAATGTGCGGGGGTACAGGTTAGTCGTGGTAACTTGTACATGTAGGTAGGGGTAAAGTGACTATGCATAGATAATAAACAGCGAGTAGCAGCAGCGTAAAATCAAAGGGAGGGGGGAGGTGGCAATGTAAATAGTCCGGGTGGTCATTTGAATAATTGTTCAGCAGTCTTATGGCTTGGGGGTAGAAGCTGTTAAGGATCCTTTTGGTTCTAGACTTGGTGCTCTGATACCGCTTGCCGTGCGGTAGCAGAGAGAACAGTCTATGACTTGGGTGACTGGAGTCTTTGACAATTTTTTGGGCCTTCCTCTGACACCGCCTAGTATATACAGTATCTCACAAAAGTGAGTACACCCCTCACATCTTTTCATGTGACAACACAATAAATTACACTTTGCTACAATGTAAAGTAGTGAGTGTACAGCTTGTATAACAGTGTAAATTTGCTGTCCCCTCAAAATAACACAACACACAGCCATTCATGTCTAAACCGCTGGCAACAAAAGTGAGTATACCCCTAAGTGAAAATGTCCAAATTGGGCCCAAAGTGTCAATATTTTGTGTGGCCACCATCATTTTCCAGCACTGCCTTAACCCTCTTGGGCATGGAGTTCACCAGAGCTTCACAGCCACTGGAGTCCTCTTCCACTCCTCCATGACTACATCACGGAGCTGGTGGATGTTAGAGACCTTGCACTCCTCCACCTTCCGTTTGAGGATGCCCCACAGATGCTCAATAGGGTTTAGGTCTGGAGACATACTTGGCCAGTCCTTCACCTTTACCCTCAGCTTCTTTAGCAAGGCAGTGGTCATCTTGGAGGTGTGTTTGGGGTCGTTATCATGTTGGAATACTGCCCTGCGGCCCAGTCTCCGAAGGGAGGGGATCATGCTCTGCTTCAGTATGTCACAGTACATGTTGGCATTCATGGTTCCCTCAATGAACTGTAGCTCCCCAGTTCCAGCAGCACTCATGCAGCCCCAGACCATGACACTCCCACCACCATGCTTGACTATAGGCAAGACACACTTGTCTTTGTACTCCTCACCTGGTTGCCGCCACACACGCTTGACACCATCTGAACCAAATAAGTTTATCTTGGTCTCATCAGACCACAGGACATGGTTCCAGTAATCCATGTCCTTAGTCTGCTTGTCTTCAGCAAACTGTTTGCGGGCTTTCTTGTGCATCATCTTTAGAAGAGGCTTCCTTCTGGGACGACAGCCATGCAGACCAATTTGATGCAGTGTGCAGCGTATGGTCTGAGCACTGACAGGCTGACCCCCCCACCCCTTCAATCTCTGCAGCAATGCTGGAAGCACTCATACGTCTATTTCCCAAAGACAACCTCTGGATATGACGCTGAGCACGTGCACTCAACTTCTTTGGTCGACCATGGCGAGGCCTGTTCTGAGTGGAACCTGTCCTGTTAAACCGCTGTATGGTCTTGGCCACCGTGCTGCAGCTCAGTTTCAGGGTCTTGGCAATCTTCTTATATCTTTATGTAGAGCAACAATTCTTTTTTTTCAGATCCTCAGAGTTCTTTGCCATGAGGTGCCATGTTGAACTTCCAGTGACCAGTATGAGGGAGTGTGAGAGCGATGACACCAAATTTAACACACCTGCTCCCCATTCACACCTGAGACCTTGTAACACTAACGAGTCACATGACACCGGGGAGGGAAAATGGCTAAATGGGCTCAATTTTGACATTTTCACTTAGGGGTGTACTCACTTTTGTTGCCAGCTGTTTAGACATTAATGGCTGTGTGTTGAGTTAATTTGAGGGGACAGCAAATTTACACTGTTATACAAGCTGTACACTCACTACTTTACATTGTAGCAAAGTGTCATTTCTTCAGTGTTGTCACATGAAAAGATATACTCAAATATTTACAAAAATGTGAGGGGTGTACTCACTTTGAGATACTGTAGGTCCTGGATGGCAGGAAGCTTGGCCACAGTAATGTACTGGGCCGTACGCACTACCCTCTGTAGCGCCTTACGGTCAGATGCCGAGCAGTTGCCATAACAGGCAGTGATACAACCGGTCAGGATGCTCTCGATGGTGCAGCTGTATAACTTTTTGAGGATCTGGGGACCCATGCCAAATCTTTTCAGTCTCCTTAGGGGGAATAGCTTTTGTCGTGCCCTCTTCACGACTGTCTTGGTGTGTTTGGACCATGATAGAGCGTTGGTGATGTGGACACCAAGGAACTTGAAGCTCTCAACCTGCTGCACTACATCCCCGTCGATGTTAATGGGGGCCTGTTTGGCCCGCCTTTTCCTGTAGTCCACGATCAGCTTCTTTGTCTTGCTCACATTGAGGGAGAGCTTGTTGTCCTGGCACCACACTGCCAGGTCTCTGACCTCCTCCCTATAGACTGTCTCATAGTTGTCGGTGATCAGTCCTACCACTGTTGTGTCATCAGCAAACTTAATGATGGTGTTGGAGTCGTGTTTGGCCACGCAGTTGTGGGTGAACAGGGAGTACAGGAGGGGACTAAGCACGCACCCCTGAGGGGCCCCAGTGTTGAGGATCAGCGTGGCAGATGTGTTGTTGCCTACTCTTACCACCTGGGGGCGGCACGTCAGGAAGTCCTGGATCCAGTTGCAGAGGGAGGTGTTTAGTCCCAGGGTCCTTAGCTTAGTGATGAGCTTTGTGGGCACTATGGTGTTGAACGCTGAGCTGTAGTCAATGAACAGCATTCTCACATACAGTGGGGAGAACACGGCGCTTGTAACGCCAGGGTAGTGGGTTCGATCCCCGGGACCACCCATACACAAAAATGTATGCACACATGACTGTAAGTCGCTTTGGATAAAAGCGTCTGCTAAATGGCATATTATTATTATTATTATTATTATTATTATTATTATTATTAACAAGTATTTGATACACTGCCGATTTTGCAGGTTTTCCTACTTACAAAGCATGTAGAGCAGGGGTGTCAAACTCATTTTAGCTCAGGGGCCACATGGAGGACAATCTATTCCCAAGTGGGCCGGACCGGAAAAATCATGGTATATATAACTTAAAAACAACAACTTCAGATTGTTTTCTTTGTTTTAATACGATCAACATACAACATAAAGCTGGAGCCTGAGGACAGTGTGTCCAAAATAGTACAAGCACAACATCACTATTAATCATAAAACACGTCAAGTTTATTAGAAAATTCTAAAGAAAAAGAACACACAAACACAATGCCTCAGTGATTAACAGAACTGTTTCACAGATCACAGAACTATATCAGGGTGTCATTTCTCAGGCAGAAATGTAGATACAAATAATGAAATCCTGTTCCCCAAACAAGTGCAAGAACCACAGAGTCAAGAATAGGTTAAATATACAAATAAAATAAAATCAATTAAAAACAATAGCACATCAACATAAAAACATATAAACATAAAGCTGGAGCCTGAGGACAGTGTCCAAAAGCACAACATCACTATTAATCATAAAACACCTCAAGTTATTTGAAGGTTCTGAGGACAAAGAACACACAAACACACAATGCCTCAGTGATTCACAGAAGTATATCACAGATCACAGAACTATATCAGGGTGTCATTTCTCAGGCAGAAATGTAGATAAAAATAATGAAATCCTGTTCCCCAAACAAGTGCAAGAACCACAGAGTCAAGAATAGGTTAAATATACAAATAAAATAAAATCAATTAAAAACAATAGCACATCAACATAAAAACATATAAACATAAATCTGAAAGCGTTGCTCAAACTCCCGTAACAGTCCCGTTATTTTATCTTTGAACCGCTTCATGTCTGCCACATGTTGGGTCGCGCACACATTTTTCAGACAGGGGAAGTGAGCTGCATCACCACCGGCAAGTTGCGTCTCCCACAATGACAGCTTCAACTTGAAAGAACGTATGCTGTCATAATACTGCGTGACAACTTTGTTGCGCCCTTGCAGCTGTTTGTTCAAGTTATTCAGGTGCTCTGTAACATCCACCATAAATGCAAGGTCCTGCATCCATTCTGCGGAATGAAATTCTAACACTGGTTTGCCCTTTTCTTCCATGAACTGTTCAATTTCTTCTCGTAAATCAAAGAAACGCCTCAGCACAGCACCTCGGCTTAACCATCTTACCTCAGTGTGGTATGGCAGGCCATAGATGTGGTCTTTCTCTCTGAGAAGGCTGTCAAACTGACGGTGATTCAGGCTTCTGGATCGGATGAAATTAACAGTTTGGATGACCACCTTCATGACATTATCCATCTTTAATGACTTGCAACACAAAGCCTCCTGGTGCAAAATACAGTGAAAAGTCAAAAAATCACGTCCTCCATTTGCAGATGGCACTTTCTCTCTGAACTTTGTCACAACGCCTGCTTTTTTCCCGATCATTGAGGGCGCACCATCTGTAGCCAGGCTGACAGCGCGGGACCAGTCCACTCCGACCCTGTCCAGCGCGCCGACAAGTGCGGTAAAAATATCAGCTGCTGTCGTTGTATCTGTCATCGGCACCAACTCCACGAACTCCTCGGTGACGGTCAATGTGTCATCAACTCCGCGGATGAAAATGGCCAGTTGTGCAACATCTGTAATGTCCGTGCTTTCATCAATTGCAACCGAAAATGCAATAAATGACTTTACTTTTTGCTTCAACTTCAACGATCGGAAATCCTGTCTGCAACTGTGTTTCTTGTCAGGCTGATATTTGCAAAAGCCTGCCGCTTTTCAGGGCACACAATCTCCGCTGCCTTCATCATGCATGTTTTTACAAATTCACCCTCACTAAATGGTTTTGAAGCCACTGCAATTTCATTAGCAATGAGGTAGCTAGCTTTCACTGCAGCGTCACTGATGTCTCGGCTGTGAGTAAACACAGACTGCTGTTTCTTCAGACCCGCCAACAGTTCATTCACCTTCTCTCATCTCCGCTGTCCTTGAAAGTTGTCATATTTGTCGGCATGAAGACTCACATAGTGGCGATGAAGGTTATATTCTTTCAGCACTGCAACATGCTCTGAACACACCAAACATACAGCTTTCCCATTCAATTCCGTGAATAAATAGGATGACCATTTTTCTTGGAACACTCTGCACTCTGCGTCCACTTTTCTCTTTTTTGACAGAGACATATTGGGGCAATGAGGGTGCCAAAGCACATAATGTTAAAAGTAGAAGCCGTAATAAATATCGCGGGCAAAACAAAGTAGCTCATTGGCTGCACGTGCTTGACCTACTTGCTCTGCCCCGGTATAAACAGTTTGCTTGCTTAACACAATTGCTATTGCGCCATCCAGTGGACGCAATTGGAACAGCAGTTTATTTTATTGAAAAATTGCAGCGCATTTTTATACTTTACAAAAAAAATACAATAAAAAAAAAGATATTTTTTTTCTCAATCATCTCGCGGGCCGGATTAAACCCGTTTGCGGGCCTGGACGTTTGACACCCCTGATGTAGAGGTCTGTAATTTTTTATCATAGGTACACTTCAACTGTGAGAGACGGAATCTAAAACAAAAATCCAGAAAATCACATTGTATTATTTTTAAGTAATTAATTTGCATTTTATTGCATGACATAAGTATTTGATACATCAGAAAAGCAGAACTTAATATTTGGTACAGAAACCTTTGTTTGCAATTACAGAGATCATACGTTTCCTGTAGGTCTTGACCAGGTTTGCACACACTGCAGCAGGGATTTTGGCCCTCTCCTCCATACAGACCTTCTCCAGATCCTTCAGGTTTCGGGGCTGTCGCTGGGCAATACAGACTTTCAGCTCCCTCCAAAGATTTTCTATTGGGTTCAGGTCTGGAGACTGGCTAGGCCACTCCAGGACCTTGAGATGCTTCTTACGGAGCCACTCCTTCGTTGTCCTGGCTGTGTGTTTCGGGTCGTTGTCATGCTGGAAGACCCAGCCACGACCCATCTTCAATGCTCTTACTGAGGGAAGGAGGTTGTTGGCCAAGATCTCGCAATACATGGCCCCATCCATCCTCCCCTCAATACGGTGCAGTCGTCCTGTCCCCTTTGCAGAAAAGCATCCCCAAAGAATGATGTTTTCACCTCCATGCTTCACGGTTGGGATGGTGTTCTTGGGGTTGTACTCATCCTTCTTCTTCCTTCAAACACGGCGAGTGGAGTTTAGACCAAAAAGCTCTATTTTTGTCTCATCAGACCACATGACCTTCTCCCATTCCTCCTCTGGATCATCCAGATGGTCATTGGCAAACTTCAGACGGGCCTGGACATGCGCTGGCTTGAGCAGGGGGACCTTGAGTGCGCTGCAGGATTTTAATCCATGACGGAGTAGTGTGTTACTAATGGTTTTCTTTGAGACTGTGGTCCCAGCTCTCTTCAGGTCATTGACCAGGTCCTGCCATGTAGTTCTGGGCTTATCCCTCACCTTCCTCATGATCATTGATGCCCCACAAGGTGAGATCTTGCATGGAGCCCCAGACCAAGGGTGATTGACCGTCATCTTGAACTTCTTCCATTTTCTAATAATTGCGCCAACAGTTGTTGCCTTCTCACCAAGCTGCTTGCCTATTGTCCTGTAGCCCATCCCAGCCTTGTGCAGGTCTACAATTTCATCCCTGATGTCCTTACACAGCTCTCTGGTCTTGGCCATTGTGGAGAGGTTGGAGTCTGTTTGATTGAGTGTGTGGACAGGTGTCTTTTATACAGGTAACGAGTTCAAACAGGTGCAGTTAATACAGGTAATGTGTGGAGAACAGGAGGGCTTCTTAAAAAAAACTAACAGGTCTGTGAGAGCTGGAATTCTTACTGGTTGGTAGGTGATCAAATACTTATGTCATGCAATAAAATGCAAATTAATTACTTAAAAATCATACAATGTGATTTTCTGGATTTTTGTTTTCGATTCCGTCTCTCACATTTGAAGTGTACCTATGATAAAAATTACAGACCTCTACATGCTTTGTAAGTAGGAAAACCTATAAAATTGGCAGTGTATCAAATACTTGTTCTCCCCACTGTAGGTGTTCCTTTTGTCCAGGTGGGAAAGGGCAGTGTGGAGTGCGATTGAGATTGCGTCATCTGTGGATCTGTTGGGGCGGTATGCGAATTGGAGTGGGTCTAGAGTTTCCGGGATGATGGTGTTGATGTGAGCCATGACCAGCCTTTCAAAGCACTTCATGGCTACTGACATGAGTGCTACAGGGCAGTAATCATTTAGGTAGGTTACCTTCGCCAGACTCGGTCAGGGAGAGGTTGAAAATGTCAGTGAAGACACTTGCTAGTTGGTCTGCGCATGCTTTGAGTACACGTCCTGGTAATCCGTCTAGCCCCGCGGCTTTGTGAATGTTGACCTGTTTAAAGGTCATGCTCACATCGGCTACCGAGAGCATGATCACACAGTCGTCCGGAACAGCTGGTGCTCTCATGCATAATTCAGTGTTGCTTGCCTCGAAGCGAGCATAAAAGGCATTAAGCTCGTCTGGTAGGCTCGTGTCAGTGGGCAGCTTGCGGCTGGGTTTCCCTTTGTAGTCCGTAATAGTTTGCAAGCCCTGCCACATCCGACGAGCGTCAGAGCCGGTGTAGTAGGATTCAATCTTAGTCCTGTATTGACGCTTTTCCTGTTTGATGGTTCGTCTGAGGGCGTAGCGGGATTTCTTATATGCGTCCGGATTAGTGTCCTGCTCCTTGAAAGCGGTAGCTCTAGCCTTTAGCTCGGTGCTGATGTTGCCTATAATCCATGGCTTCTGGTTGGGATATGTACGTACGGTCACTGTCGGGACGACGTCGTCGATGCACTTATTGATGAAGCCGGTGACTGAGGTGGTATACTCCTCTATGCCATTAGAACATATTCCAGTCTGTGCTAGCAAAACAGTCCTGTAGCGTAGCATCCGCGTCATCTGATGATTTCCGTATTGAGCGAGTCACTGGTACTTCCTGCTTTAGTTTTTGCTTGTAAGCAGGAATCAGGAGGATAGAATTATGGTCAGATTTGCCAAATGGAGAGTGAGGGAGAGCTTTGAATGCGTCTCTGTGTGTGGAGTAAAGGTGGTCTAGAGTTTTTTTTTTCCTCTGGTTGCACATGTGACATGCTGGTGGAAATTAGGTAAAACGGATTTAAGTTTCCCTGCATTAAAGTCCCCGTCCACTAGGAGCGCCACTTGTGGATGAGAATTTTCTTGTTTGCTTATGGCCTTATCCAGCTCGTTGAGTGTGGTCTTAGTACCAGCATCGGTTTGTGGTGGTAAATAGACGGCTACGAATAATATAGATGAGAACTCTAGATAGTGTAGTCTACAGCTTATCATGAGGTACTCTACCTCAGGCGAGCAATACCTCGAGACTTCTTTAACATTAAACATTGTGCACCAGCTGTTATTTACAAATAGACACACAACCCTGCCCCTCGTCTTACCAGACGTAGCTTCTCTGTCCTGCCGATGCGCAGAAAACCCAGCCAGCTCTATATTATCTGTGTTGTCGTTCAGCCGCGACTCGGTGAAACATAAGATATTACAGTAGGATAGTCTTAATCGTAGATCATCCATTTTATTTTCCAATGATTGCATGTTGGCCAATAGTACGGATGGTAGTGGAGGTTTACTCACTCGCCTACGAATTGGGGTGTACAGGTTAGGGACTATTCTATTGATTGATTAAGCCAGGCATGCTCAATCAAGCACAGATAAAGTATTTGACATGATTTCAAATAGTGTTTGAACCCAGTATGTGTTGGTCACTTGAGATTGATTTCGTTGATCTTATTTATTGCTCTTCCTCCCACAGAATGAATACATGAAGGACAATTTTCTGATTAAAATTGAGACATGGCACAAGCCCGACATGGGGGATCAGGCCAATGTGAGTGAGCAGCTAAGTAATGAGTCTGAATGTATACCATTTCAACCATGGACCACCAGCACATCAAATTCAGTTAGCAGATTTCTTATTTTACTGTATCTATCAGACTCCAATCAGTCACTTCCATTGACGTCATTTGAGTGTCCGTCCACTGACTTTATGAAAAGATATGGAAACCCTTCTCATGTGTGCATTTTTTGTCCTCAGACCTGCTTTGTTGGGTATGACACTGAATCAACATTTACACATAATGTATCAAGTGCTATGTTATCAGGGTTGGGATCAATTCAAATTCAATTTCCCTCGAAATTGGATTTAGAATTGCAATTTTAGTTTATTTCCTGAATTGAGTGGATTTAAATGTAATTGGCCCCAACCCTGCATGTTATACTTGGTCTATGTAGTGACTACTAGTGAGGCATTCTTAGCTCTTGAAGTGGGTAACTTACTATAAATTATTCCCTGCATAGGTACATGGACTAGACCCAGAGCAATGGAAGAAGACTGAAGTAGTCTACATTGACATCGCTGACAAAACCCAAGTGGATGCCAAGGTGAGAGCAGTGATTGATCAGTGTGAATGTACTTACAACTTATTATTAGTAATAAGCATGCTTTAAACTCTCTTACTGTTCTAAACCTAGACACAGCAGGGTCGTATTCTTAAGGCAGCAAATGGAAGAAAATGGACTGAAACAGGGAGGGACTACCTGAACTTGTCCAATAGAAATTCCCTTACCGAGAAAGCAGGCTTCTGGCAAACAGTTGTGGCATATCTTTGGCCAATTTGCTGCAAATTTGCAGCCAGCTCATATTTTCAATTCAAATTAGTTTTGTGGCAAACTGTTGCGACAAATTTGCAGCGACTTGTGAACTTCTGGAAAACAATTCTGGGAAACTTGTGGCAAACATTCTACTGTTTGCTGCAAATTTGCTTCAAACTGATTATGAATATGCAAATTCGATCAGGTTTTTGGTTACTTTGTGTATTAACAACATTGAAATGTATCTAAATAAACCAAACCAAATCACATATACATTTAAATGAATTTGCTTCTCACAGAGAACTAAATATACTAGTTGTACTACAGTGCCTTCAGAAAGTATTCACACCCCTTGACTTTTTCCACATTTTGTTATTACAAAGTGGGATTAAAATTGATTTAATTGTCATTGTCTTTGTCAACGATCTACACAAAAGGTCTAGCATTTGTAAAAAAAAAAAATCATTACAAATAAAACCCTAATACTGTATATCTTGATTAGATAAGTATTCAAACCTCTGAGTCAATACATGTTAGAATCACCTTTGGCTGTGAGTTGTTCTGGGTAAGCTAGCCAGTCAATGGTGCTGACAGATTTAAACTGATCTAACTAGCTAGCAACAAAATGTGTTTCACACTATCCCATAAAACATGACATTGCTTACCAGGCATCAATTAGCTTAGACAATTTTCAAGTTTATTATGAAGTTTAATAAGTTAAGACACTCACCGGACAACTTCGGTAGGTAGCTAGCTAGCTAGATAGCTTGGTTTCCATTTACCAACAGATTTTTCTTCACCCTCTGACTGGTCGACATGAACGGTTACTGGTCTTGGAACTCAATGTGTTTACCAGAAACGGCTTCTGTCTGGTAAACTGTTTGCCACTAGAGGCAATAAATATTATTGTTGCCAAAGGTTTCCCGCTGATTCAGCACTAGTAGCAAACATTTACAAACTTCTGGCAACATTTTGTGGGAAGTTTGCCCCAACAAATTCTTTTTTGTAAGGGTTAACACTTGTTTTCATTTTCATTTGCAAAATGTTCTACTACATTTTGCTACGGTGTGCCCTAATGAGTAAGACCCAGTTACCTGAACAGAATTAAATGGAACACTTATCTTTGCATTCTACTCATCTGCTCACTCTGCTTCACACAGGACTATAAGCCAGAAGAAGATCCTGCCATATTCAAGTCAGAGAAGACAGGCAGGGGCCCCCTGGGGCCTAACTGGAAGGTAAAACAAAACCAATATTCCTCCATTGTTGTCATATTTTTCACATCAGCAAATTTCACACGTACAGTTGAAGTCGGAAGTTTACATACACTTAGGTTGGAGTCATTAAAACTCATTTTCAACCACTCCACAAATTTCTTGTTAACAAACTATAGTTTTGGCAAGATGGTTAGGACATCTACTTTGTGCATGACACAAGTAATTTTTCCAACAATTGTTTAGACAGATTATTTCAGTGGGTCAGAAGTTTAAACAGCTTGGAAAATTCCAGAAAAGGATGTCATGGCTTTAGAAGTTTCTGATAGGCTAATTGACATCATTTGAGTCAATTGGAGGTGTACCTGTGGATGTATTTCAAGGCCTACCTTCAAACTCTCAGTGCCTCTTTGCTTGACATCATGGGAAAATCCAAAGAAATCAGCCAAGACCTCAGAAAAAAAATGGTAGACCTCCACAAGTCTGGTTCATCCTTGGGAGCAATTTCCAAACGCCTGAAGGTACCACGTTCATCTGTACAAACAATAGTACGCAAGTATAAACACCATGGGACCACGCAGCCGTCACACCGCTCATGAAGGAGACGCGTTCTGTCTCCTAGAGATGAACGTACTTTGGTGCGAAAAGGGCAAATCAATCCCAGAACAACAGCAAAGGACCTTGTGAAGATGCTGGAGGAAACCGGTACAAAATTATCTATATCCACTGTAAAACGAGTCCTATATCATAACCTGAAAGGCCGCTCAGCAAGGAAGAAGGCACTGCTCCAAAACCGCCATAAAAAAGCTAGACTACGGTTTGCAACTGCACATGGGGACAAAGATCGTACTTTTTGGAGAAATGTCCTCTGGTCTGATGAAACAAAAATAGAACTGTTTGGCCATAATGACCATCGTTATGTTTGGAGGAAAATGGGGGTTGCTTGCAAGCCGAAGAACACCATCCCAACTGTGAAGCACGGGGGTGGCAGCATCATGCTGTGGGGGGGCTTTGCTGCAGGAGGGACTGGTGCACTTCACAAAATAGATGGCATCATGAGGAAGGAAACTGATGTGGATATTTTGAAGCAACATCTCAAGACATCAGTCAGGAAGTTAAAGCTTGTTCGCAAATGGGTCTTCCAAATGGACAATGACCCTAAGCATACTTCCAAAGTTGTGGCAAAATGGCTTAAGGACAAGTGTATGTAATAACTTTGTCTTTACCTCTGCAGAAAGAGCTTCCCAGCAACACAAACTCTCCTCACATGTGTGCCTATAAGTTAGTCACAGTCAATTTCAAATGGTGGGGAGTCCAGAACAAAATTGAGAACTTCATCCAGAAGGTACAGTAAGAGACTTGTCAATTATTCCAGTATTTGCATAATATTCTGTTAAGGTGCCTACATGTCTGCGTGCCCAGCCCATATTTTACTCCAGTTCAAATATAATGCCAGTACAGAGGCAAAGTCCAGTATTTTCATATCGCCCACTGTAAATGCAAAAAATAACTCTGCCCTGAAACCGTGAAGAAGAAACTAGTAGACAGAGTTGGCTGAGAAATAAGATATCCAAAGCTGTGCAGTCTCTCTGGGTGTGACTGAAGACTAGTTTACAGTAGACTAAAAAGTGTTTTCTGTCCTCTAGTGGACAGATAGTGATTTGCCATAGAAATGTTACTCCAAGTTGCACATAATAAATGCTGATATTACTAATATTTTTTTCTATGTAATTGTTTTGTCTAATTTCTTCCCGTCTTTGATTTCCAGCAAGAGAAGCGATTGTTTACAAAGTTCCATAGACAACTGTTCTGTTTGATTGATAAATGGATCGGACTGACAATGGAGGACATTCGACGTATCGAAGAGGAGACCCAAAAAGAGCTGGATGAGGTAATGTACTGTACATTTGTTTGGTCGTTGGCATCAATTAACTCCGAATGAGATGTACTACTGTCTTATCAGTTTTGTCATTAGGCTACGGAAATTTGCTAAATGCTTTATCCTACTTATTGATGTGTCTGTGTCTTTCTTTCAGATGAGGGAGAAGGATCCAGTCAAAGGGAGTTCTGCTTCAGAGGACTGAGGCTGTGCAGCTGTGACCGTGAGTACCGCTCTGTCTGCGCGTTAGTGGGAATTATGAGACTGAGTTCAAGCAATACTTCCTCTTATTGTGCACAAGGAACCAAGATTTGTCTTGTCTATCTTGCAGATTTGCATTTGATAGAAGACTATAATCAAGTCTGTCACAGACATCTTTCTCTCCTTCCACTTTTTCAGATCTGTTACTGAGACACCAGCATCTCTGCCCAGTCCCAGTCCCAGTCCTTGGGAATTATATGGCTGTATGCAGACCCCTATATTGTCCAGGCAAGCCATGGAGAGGCCCCAGCAGCCAAGAGGTCCACAGCAACCTCACCTCTGGTGGCCATCACATTCCTAACTAATTATGTCACTTGTCACGTTTTTTTTAATGGAAATTTTGTTTTGGAGTTGTAATGATAGTATTTTCTATTGTCTTTAATTCCTCATGTGTTTTGTGGACAAAGCTGAATTTGTTGGTTACTCCTCCTGTCTTTCAAAATACTATAATGTCTCTGTATTTCCCTCTTGGTTACAGTACATTTTTCTTGCCCGGGGCCAACCTGAATCAGCAGGCTGAAATCCAGTTGTAGTGTTATGGCTTAGGGATTTTTGGGGTAAGAAATATGAAACAATGTACCTGGTCTCTCTTTGAATAGAGATCTGAGTAAAACATGTTATCCTGTACTGTATTTTTCAGTATTTATTCACAGGTTAATTTTCTCCGGATTGCATAACACTTTTGTGATTTAATGGTTTGAGCAACATTTTGTTGTTCTGTACGACGTATATTATTCAATATTAAAAATAATATATTTATACTCTTTGCATTCTGTGATTGTATTAATTTCATTGGTGCAACAGCTGCGTTCCCATTTTTTATGACTTGCTTGATTTTCATATTTCACAGAAATGGTTTAAAAGATCAAGATAAGAAAATCTCTTAAAACCCATTGTTCATTATGGTTTTTCAAAATGGAACTCAGTCAGCAGAGTTTCCTAACTGTAATTCATTTTAATCCCACTTATTTCACCCTGTAACCCTTTCACATTTACAAATTCCACAAGGTTTTATTTAGATCTACAGACACCAATTTAGACTGCATTTATACCGGCTGAACAGAAGCAGGCTGCCAGATGAGAAGGCTCGAGCCTGTCTTCCTGTGTAAATCAAGGACCACTACAGAAGGTATGTTGAGGGGGGGGGGATATACTGTAGCTATGTTGATAATAACATCCAAAATGATGTTTTTTAATGGAAAGATGAAGGAGAGTGGAGTGATTTATCTTTTTAAAGTAGCTTGTGACCGAGAGGAATAATATTTTTTTTTTGGTGCACATCCCCATAGTTGCCATTTTATGAGGGCGCTTTTACTCAAAAATGTGGCACTGACCGAGTTGAGGAAGCCAGAGGGAGAGGCGAAGCGAGAGGATTTACTCTGCCCAAAATCTGTACGCCTGAGATAAACCCTTTTTTTTGTATGGAGGTCTATGAGAGAGTGTTGAATTAGGTGAAGCTTATTTGATCGAATATACGTTTCGTAATGTTTGGCTGTTAAAAATGTACTGATATAAGTGGTTGCACGTGGCATTCCGTCAACTTTGAGAAAAACTACTTCGTTGTGCCTGTTCACACGCGTGCCTGCCCTCTCATTGGCTAGAATGGTCCCACCGACCTGACCTCACTTACATTCACTCATTGAGGACATGTATTGTAGGAAAGATGACGGAAATTAATGTTCTGTTCGAAATTGATGGCGGGTGAATGGGCTACAGTTGTGGAAAAAAAGGAAACAAAATAAGTAAAGTTGTGATAGAAACTAAGATATCGCTAGATGTGTTTTATAGTAGGAGTTTTGGATCAACGTTACCTGGGGGATCCGTTTGAAGTCACGAGGAGTATCATGGATGCGTAGGGTGGGATTGGCGAGAGTCACAAGGGCTGGTCTTATTCAGATTTTCGGTGTGTCCGCGGAACAGAAGAAGGTTGTTTTGCGCCTCAAACATATTTTTTAATGGAATGTTTTGTATATGGATTTCCAAAGCAGGGAGCCTGTCAAGGGTGTTATCTCTTGGGTTGCGCATGAAGTGGATGCAGATGATGTACCTGAGGGAGTAGGTGAAGTGATTTGTGCACGCTGACATGTATGGTGGATGGAGTAAGGAAACCCACTTCGTCTTTTTTGACAAGTCTCTCACTTCTCATGTAAAACTAGGGTTTATGAGATACCATGTAAGTGCTTTTGTGCACAACCGCCTCCAGTGTTATAAATGCAAAAGATGTAGGCATGTATCAAGTGTATGCAGATGGAAAATAATATCGTATGCCAGTTGAGGATATGTGCTACAACTGTGGAGACTGCGTAGGGATGTGACTTGAATTGGAATGTGTGTCTGTTTAAAAGAAACATTTCTGTCTATTTTAGTATTTTGTATGTCGTTTTTTTCCTCCTATAATGGATATTTGTTCTACAGTAGGTGGCGGCATTCACCTCTAATGCTTGTTTGCAGACTGCCATAATACCATAGAAGTAGAAGAAAAAGCGCGGTCTCTCATCTTTGAGGAAGTGCAAAACGTAAACAAATTGTGTTGCGTAATCTCACACACCCTATTGTCATCTTTCGTGGCAAACTACTGTAATCCGAATGAGAGTAGGCTACGACAAAAAAAAAAAAAGAAGCATTGTCAGGTAGTAAAAACATTGTAAGTGTATTGTGTACTATATTGTACTATTTAGTGTTATTTGTGCTATATTTTAATCGGTTGCAATCCTAAACACAGATAAAATAGCTAGCTAACGTAGCTAATTGCTAGCTAACTAGTACTGGCATAGCTAACTTCTCATCTAATGTGTAAAAACATTCCTAACATTCAGAAATGTCATTTCAGAGAGTGTTGTTTGCATGCAGCTAACTATTAAACTAGCTAACGTTAGGTAGCTAGTTAGTAATGGAGTCAGGTTAGCAAATATTGATATATCCCAAATGACGGCATGAGCAGTGGACCCTATTTTACAGTAGCTAGCAAGCTAGGATTCCTGTCTTGACATTCAATGCTTTTTGTTTTATTCAGACAACATATTGTCATGACTTTGTTGTTTGTAACGTTATCATGATTCCATGATTTTGCAGCTGGTGAGATTATGAAGAACGATGATGATACCAAAGAAGACACCCAGTCACAAGTCAAGAACTCAGTCAGCATGGAGAAGAACTGCTGCAACAAGGACACTTTCAGGTTTGAATGTCTCCTTGTGGTCATATGAGCTCTAGCTAACTACTTTGATTAGAGAACATGTTTTGTGCATAAGGAGACACATTTAATTTGTTTACGGTTAATGGACACTACACTCCCAGTATCATATTCAGCAATGCAGTGGTGGTACAGGCAGCATAGCATTTGAACTGACAAATAACTGCACATGGTTGGATTGTTGGTTATCTAATATCTGTTAAGGCTATTCAAAAATGTAATTGGAACGAATGCACACAGGCTTACTATTTCCTTATTAGGTCTGTATTCCCCCAGACAGAACACAGTGCAACCTCACAGTGTCTGCAAGTGCCACCACCCAATACAAAGCTGAGAGCATAATACAGGAGTATTATTGTCATTAGGTTTGCCAATGCATTGCATTCCCACACATATTAGAGAAATACCACCACTGCCACTTTGTGTTCATTTCCTTGCTAGAAGTTTCCTCATTGTGGACTGGTGTTGAGCAAATTATTACAGACTAAGTAGCATTTTCTAGCATTAAGGGGTTGTTTTCACATAGTGGGTCTTACGTGGCCCCTTCTTGATCCTGCTTAGCCTGTAATCCTTCTCAGTGTACTTCAGACCCTCCAAAAACATTCTCATGTCTCTCATTCTCTTCCAGAGGCTGGATTTTATGGACGGTTTCATTGCTCCGCCAAAAGTAAACATTAGTTGTCAGATATGTCCTAGCTGGTCTATCCTACTCTTCTTCCACCTGTTATACTGTAAGGAATTCTAAGACAGGACCTTTGGTGAATCTGTAGGCAATTCTGTGCTTTTGCATCATCAGGAGTTCTGTATGGTCTTTCATATCAAATTTAGACTCTCACAGGATGCCAAGGGAAAGTGCAGTGATGAGGGTCTCACTTTGATGGATCTTGGAACAAGAAAGAATCGCCAAGGACATAAATCTGCAGTTGGACCACTGTAGAAGACTATGATCTCTGCAAATATTCAAGTATCCAAATCTCCATTTAAAGGAAAAACGAGTAATCTGCAGTGAAACTTTCCCGTTGTAAACAAGGAAGAACCACCTGCCTTTCTGAACTCCTCATCGCATCAGTGACCTCCTCCATATTTCCGTCCTCTCTTCCCGACACTGAGATTCCTTCCAGAAGCTCACCCACAATGGATGAGATCCGCCGGTTGTTCAATTCGCAAGGTGCCACACAGCTTTGACAACGCCTTCCTCATCTGTGGTCAAAGGGCCAACCGGCCCAAGAAAGAGAACTTCAGGTGGACATGATAGGCTTTGCCGAGTTCCTATTTTCTGTTCTCCTTGGCCTTATTTAGACTTGACTTCCTCTTTCTCTGTCTAACATCAATTTGTTTTAAATCGAAATGCATTGCATATGGTTCTTCGTTGCAAGGGTTTAGTTGATTAACACAAAGTACCGTAAGACTGGATACTAATGATTCTTCTTGACTAAAATGTCCAGCAATGACTTCTCCATTTTATTCCAATGTCTGTCTTTCTCTGAGTACAGAGGGTCTTAGTTGGTAGAGAAGTTAGACTAATTTTTAATGTCTTGATTGTAGGCCTTGGACCCTTGGTTGATCAGCCTATTGAGCTCAGAGCAGGCAGTGTGTTCGGCCTCTTCCGTTCTGGATCGTAAACTCTGGCATGCGTATCTTTTGATTTGATAACACAAATTGGCCTGTTGTTAACCGAATTGAAAGGCCATGATGTTAGGACCATAGAGATCATACGTCAGTGTTTTATTTAGTTCTGTGCTTAGGACATGGTAAGGGATGAGCTTAGTTCTTCGTTGAGAAGTGTTCTTCATTCACTGTTTCTGAATTGATATAGGCTATGGTTAGAGAGACGTGACTAGGCTTTATCAACCACCACTGTCCATTCAAGACTGGCTAAACATGATATTGTTGCTGTGTAACTAAATAAGCGTCTGAAAGTTGCAGTCCAATTTGTCAGGCTTTTGCTCTGAGTTTTTGGGAAAACTGCTGTGCAAGAGAATCATGATCTGCTGTACTCGCACTCGCTTGCTCCCTCTCTTGCTCCCTCTCGCTCTTTCTCGCTCCCTCTTTCTCTCTCTCCCTCCAGGCTTCACATGGTCACGTGGAACGTCGCTACAGCTGATCCTCCAGATGACATCAGCTCCTTGCTTCACCTGAACTCCCCAAAGACCCCAGACCTCTACGTGATTGGGTGGGTTGCGGAGCTACTGCATTCTGATTGGACATTGAATGAGACAGACAGTACAATGGCATTGCAGGAAAATCAGTTTTTTACTGTGTAAAGTCTACAAAGTTTATTCTGAGTGGCATGGTGAAAATGCTTCAGTAGGTTTATTTGTAACATACTAATGTTACAGGCAACAATAGTTATAACCTGTGTGTGTCTGTCTGTCTGTCTGTCTCTTTTGTAGTCTCCAGGAGGTGTACGCTGCTCCTCACAGGTTCATCATAGACATGGCCGTTGAGGACTCCTGGAGCCATCTCTTCATGTCCAGCCTGGCACCACGAGGCTACCTGAAGGTACAACAGTAGGACATATGGCTTCATAACACTAATAATAGCACTCCAGCACCATAGACCGGTTTGAACTAGTTTTATGCCACCAACCTTAGTCTGAAGTAACAGAAGAATGTGCTCCCAACATAGTTTGTCCTCGCAGTTTATTTTCACCTTGTCTTTCAAAGCAATATCATTTGCTTCTTATGTGCCACTCCGCTTCCACACTTCTGAGTCTGCCTTTTGTCTTTCTCCAGAATACTTAAAGACCCTGAAAATAGCCCAGGTTTGTGTTGCAGGTGTCCTCAATCCGAATGCAGGGCCTCCTACTGCTGTTCTTCTCCAGACTGGCCCACGTTCCATTCATTAGAGACATCCAGGCCACCTACACTCGCACAGGCATCTTCGGCTACTGGGTAAGATCAGGCTCAGTGGATGTTTTTACTTATTATGACAGCTTATAGCAAGTGTTATAAATGCACCTATAAGGCATTGTGTGTGAGCCTCACGTAAAAAGGGCTTTATTCATACATTTGATTGATGGACCTTGCGCCCAACAGGGGAATAAAGGCGGGGTGTCCATCCGTGTGTCTTTCTACGGCCACATGCTCTGCTTCCTCAACTGCCACCTGGCAGCACACATGCAGTACGCCTCGCAGCGCGTCGACGAGTTCGAGTACATCCTAGACACACAGATCTTCGACCCCAAAAAGACACCGCGAATCCTCGACCACAAGTCAGTATACATTAAACGCACGTTGTCAGTTGAGTGTGTATTCTTCGATATTCACAGTTTCTGCTTTAGAGTTAGAAAAGGAGGAGCTTGGCATCTGCTTGTGAGATGATTTGAAGTACTTCTGTGCTCTCTCTGTGTTGAATGTTCAGTGGCCTCTCTCTCTCGTTCTCTCGTTCTTTCTCTCTCTCATTCCCCCTCTCTCTCAGGCTGGTCTTTTGGTTTGGGGATTTGAACTTCCGCATCCAAGATCACGGCATGCATTTTTTGCGCAACTGCATCACCAGCCATAAATTCAACTTACTGTGGAGCAAAGACCAGGTCAGACTCATGAGAGATGCATCTGTTTTGCTATATCTTGGAGAATACTATACATAGATTTGACTAGATTGGAAAACGGACAGTGGCTTTTCATTTTACACATGTACAGTTAGTTGTCTTGTTTTCATGCATGTAAGACATAAGATGTATCCCAAATGGCACACTGTTCACTTTATAGTGCACTACTTTTGACCAGGGCCTATAGAGCTCTGATCCAAAAGAAGTGCAAGAAGTGCACTATAATGTGAATAGGGTTCTATTTGGGATGCAGACATCTTAGTTCCTGAGGATGTTGAATGTAATGCTTTTGTTGTCATTCTGTGTGGTTGTATCAGTTGACCATGATGAAGAAGAAGGAGGCTTTCCTGCAGGAGTTTGACGAGGGACCTCTGGACTTTCAACCAAGCTACAAATTCGACAGGTTCTCTGACTGCTATGACAGCAGGTAATGGCTGACGTGCAATCATAGGCATATGGGAACACTCGCACACATATAGAGTTATGCGTGCACAGACACGGTCACTGGCACACAAACAAACACACTTTCTCTCCTGATGTTTATTACTCTTTGGCTCTATAAAGCATCCCTCAGATTTCCCACATTTGTGTCATCTTTTCTGCTTGCTTTTACTGAGCTGACTCCTGCTCTCCTTACAAGACACTATTATTCAAATGCTCAACTCTGCTCTCTTTCAACTTCACAGGCCCCACAGGACATGGTTTGTTTTTCAGTAAGCTGCTCAAAACACCCTTCCCTTAATACCACCCTAATCCCCCTTAAGCAGAATACTGTTCCTGCACAATAAGCCCACTAAAACGTTTGCAAGACCGTTACGGATAGATTTTTGCAATGGAAAGTCAAAATGCCTCTCTCTCCCACAAAATGGTGCCTACAGAACACCAGACCTTGCTCTCTTGTGATAAATACCATAGTTGTCTGCAGCTAACACAGTTGTGCCTCTTAACAGTACATACGGTATATCAAAGTCGCTTTATTGTTCATATGAAGCCAGTGGAAAATTCCATTGAAACGTATCAGCATTGTGCGGCGGTGTCTGCCATTCTCAGTGGAAACAGTATTCAGGATTTGTTAAGCCTAATTAATTTAACCCCCACAATACAGTCTCACTCAGAGAGAGAGAGAGAGAGAGAGAGAGAGAGAGAGAGAGAGAGAGAGAGAGAGAGAGAGAGAGAGAGAGAGAGAGAGAGAGAGAGAGAGAGAGAGAGAGAGAGAGAGAGAGAGAGAGAGAGAGAGAGAGAGAGAGAGAGAGAGAGAGAGAGAGAGAGAGAGAGAGAGAGAGAGAGAGAGAGAGGAGAGAGAGAGAGAGAGAGGAGAGAGAGAGAGAGAGGAGAGAGAGAGAGAGAGAGAGAGAGAGAGAGAGAGAGAGAGAGAGAGAGAGAGAGGAGAGAGAGAGAGAGAGGAGAGAGAGAGAGAGAGAGAGAGAGAGAGAGAGAGAGAGAGAGTTCTGTGTGCGTAAGCAGCTGTCAGGTTCTAACAGGCATGGTTACTAGCTATATACAGCACAACCTCCTTTTCTGCTGCTTGGATTGTTCTCTGTATAGTTCTAACGAATCACTATATACAGTGCATTCGGAAAGTATTCAGACACCTTGACTTTTTCCACATTTTCTTACGTTACAGCCTTATTCTAAAATGGATTAAATTGTTTTTTCCCCCTTCATCAATCTACACACACTACCCCATAATGACAAAGCAAAAATAGGTTTTAGAAATGTTTGCTAATTTATAAAAAAAATATATAAAATGGAAATATCACATTTACATAAGTATTCAGACCCTTTACTCAGTACTTTGTTGAAGCACCTTTGGCAGCGATTACAGCCTCGATTCTTCTTGGGTATGACGCTACGTTCTTCTCTGCAGATCCTCTCAAGCTCCGTCAGGTTGGATGGGGAGCGTCGCTGCACAGCTGTTTTCAGGTCTCTCCAGAGATGTTAGATCGGGTTCAAGTCCAGGCTCTGGCTGGGCCACTCAATGAGATTCAGAGACTTGTCCCGAAGACACTCCTGCGTTGTCTTGGCTGTGTGCTTAGGGTTGTTGTCCCTTTGGAATGTGAACCTTCACCACAATCTGAGGTTCTGAGTGCTCTGGAGCAGGTTTTCATCAAGGATCTCTCTGTTCTTTGCTCCGTTCATCTTTCCCTTGATCCTGACAAGTCTCTCAGTCCCTGCCGCTGAAAAACATCCCCACAGCTTGATACTGCCACCACCATACTTCACTGTAGGAATGGTGCCAGGTTTCCTCCAGACGTGACACTTGGCATTCAGGCCAAAGAGTTCAATGTTGGTTTCATCAGACCAGAGAATCTTGTTTCTCATGGTCTGAGAGTCTTTAGGTGCCTTTTGGCAAACTCCAAGCGGAGTGGCTTCCGTCTGGCCACTGAGGAGTGGCTTCCATCTGGCCACTCTACCATAAAGGCCTGATTGGTGGAGTGCTGCAGAGATGGTTGTCCTTCTGGAAGGTTCTCCCTTCTCCACAGAGGAACTCTGGAGCTCTGTCAGTGACCATCGGGTTCTTGGTCACCTCCCTGACCAAGGCCCTTCTCCCCCGATTACTCAGTTTGGCTGGGCGGCCAGCTCTAGGAAGAGTCTTGGTGGTTCCAAACTTCATCCATTTACCTCATGGCTTGGTTTTTGCTCTGACGTGCATTGTCAACTGTGGGACATTTATATAGACAGGTGTGTGCCTTTCCAAATCATGTCCAATCAATTTAATTTACCCCAGGTGGACTCCAATCAAGTTGTAGAAACATCTCAAGGATGATCAATGGAAACAGGATGCACCTGAGCTCAATTTCGAGTCTCATAGCAAAGGGTCTGAATACTTATGTAAATAAGGTATTTCTGTTATTTTTTCTTCTAAAACCCTGTTTTCGCTTTGTCATAATGGGGTATTGTGTATAGATTTGATAAGGGGGAAAAAATAAATGTTATCCATTTTAGAATAAGGCTGTAACGTAACAAAATGTGTAAAAAGTGAAGGGGTCAGAATACTTTCCGAATGCACTGTAGCTGTATGTATTCCTGTGTGTGTGTGTGTGTGTGTGTGTGTGCACGTGTTTGTGTGCGTCAGTGTCTTTACTTACGGTCTCCACCGCTGTGCACCAATCAGTACAATTGAGAGGGCACTCACTGCATGAGTCACCCAGTGAGACGGGGTGGCAAACTACCGGTAATCAGCTATGAGAGACTACTAATGAGGGATATGAAAGGAGACAAAGCACTGCGGAATCTGATCCATCATGTAGAGCAAACTGAAATAACACTGAGATGGAGGAAATGCTAAAGAAATCCAGCTACCTTATGAGATTACTTATCATACTCTCTCCATCTCTAACACTCATG
This sequence comes from Coregonus lavaretus, assembly GCF_964263955.1. NCBI lineage: Eukaryota > Metazoa > Chordata > Actinopteri > Salmoniformes > Salmonidae > Coregonus > Coregonus lavaretus. The sequence continues at coordinate 122,538 of NW_028163844.1, read as the reverse complement.
AGTCTCTCACACAGGCTTTGTTGAAATATCCACACTAGCAGACTACTAGAATGAATCAATGTATTGGGCATGCACTCTAAGTGATATACTAGTTTATTTGGAACAGTCTTTCTGTTTCTCTCCATCTCTCCCATTCTGACTTAATAATTTTCTTTCTCTCACTAAATCCCTGTCTCTTCTCTCGTCCGTCCGTCTGTCTGCCCAGTGGTAAGATGCGTAAGCCGGCCTGGACAGACCGGATCCTGTGGAGGGTGAAGCCCAAAGAGCCACCCCCAGAGGAGGAGGAGGACGAGGACAGGGACTCTGGTCTGGATGAGAAGAACACCAAGCAGCAGGAGGAGGAGGAAGAGTTCCCTCTGAAACTCAAGCAGGACTCGTACACCAGCGACATGGAGTACGGCGTCAGCGACCACAAGCCTGTCATCGGCATCTTCACCTTGGAGGTGACTGAGACAGCTGCATTTCCCATTCCCGCATCTGGGACTGTATAAAGTTATTCATTATGATCTAAGAGGCAACACTTACTGACCCTAGATCAGCACTCCTACTCTGAGATGCTTTTTGAAATACAGGCCCTGAACTGCTTCTCCAATGTGACTCTTGATAGTGATACCGTATGATGCGAATATACTTCTTCACCCTCTAACCAATCCTGACTACCTCTTCCCTCTATCTATTCTGTCATTCCCTCCTGTCTATCCCCACACTGTAGTTGAGGAAGATGTACGAGACGCCGTTGGTGCGCGTGTGTGCCGAGGGGGAATGGAGCGCCGACTTTGATGCCATGGTGATCTACAGCCCCCTTCAGCCCTTCCCTTCTAGTGCCTGGGACTGGATAGGCCTCTACAAGGTCCGAGTCTACTTAACCCTCTGATGTTCTTTTGAATCGTAGAAGTATCATCGATGTGTAGTTTTTACAGATGTGTATTTGTGTGTTACAGGTGGGATTCAGGAGTGTTTCGGACTACATTACCTACACCTGGGTGAAGGATGATGAGGTCTCATTTAATGACGAGCTCACCCAGGTAATATGACTGCGTGTGTGTGTCTCTTTTTTGTGTTTTATGATATGGAGATGCTTGAATATGTTTCTGTGTTTATCCAGGTCTATGTGAGCAAGGATGAGATTCCGGTGCTCGGAGGAGAGTGCGTGCTCTGCTACTACTGCAGTACGCTCCAATGCATTGGGGGTATTAGCTCACCCTTTAAGGTAAGTGCAAGTTTACTTTAAGTCACCAAGAACAGTCTAGACATAGAGAATATACATTTTTGGCCAGTTTTCCGGCCAGTTTTTCAGCTTAGTCCTGGACTAAAAAGATTGGAGATTCTCCATTTGAAGTTTGGATTTATACATGTCTCTATGGTTTTAGGTACAAGAGTCCAAAGTGGCCGTTGAGGAAGGTCTAGTGCCGGAGAACATCAACGGCCTTGACAAGGCCACAGCCAGTTCGGACCTGTGAGTGGACCAGACATGCCCTCGAACTCTGTCTGTCCGTCTATGCTGTTACACAGCTGCCCTTTTGACCTCGGGTGGCCTTCCTGCAAGCTGTGCTGCTGCTGGAGTCATGGAATGTTACTTAAAAACTATAGGCCAGTGCACTTTGTTTTTAATGAATCAAACTGTTTCTGTCTTGTTCTCCACTGCCAGTAATGTCGGCAACAGAACCTGTGCGTTTATTTCTGTTCTGTTCAGATGTTGATCCCGCTTTTAAAGTCAGTCGCAGAGAGATATTGGCAGTAGCGTTTTAAGAAAGGTTGAGTGTTTTTGTTAAGTGTATTTATGTTTTTTGGTGTTTCTCTGGATTCATACAGAACACATTGGACGGTGTTCCAGGTAGCTTGTACTAAAGTAATAATAATAATAATAAAATGCCATTTAGCAGACGCTTTTATCCAAAGCGACTTACAGTCATGTGTGCATAAATTTTTACATATGGGTGGTCCCGGGGATCGAACCCACTACCCTGGCGTTACAAGCGCCATGCTCTACCAATTGAGCTACAGAGTCGTGGCTGTTTCACTTGAACATTTGACCAATCATATAATGGTATCATTAATGCATGAATATTACGTAATTATGTTTTAAATAATGGTTCATACATTTTTTTTTTTCCCTTTAGAAACTTAGTCCTCTGTTAACAAAACCCTTTGTGCTATGCCATTCCATTTCAATGTAATTTCTCATAGAGGATATGTTTGAGAAATATATTGCACAATTTGTTCTTGTTCATATTCATGACCATGCCCTTTTTATAGATGTGCGTAAAGGTTACTGGTTTAGGTATTTATTGAAGTCATTTATGTTCAAGTAAGTGTGATTGGGGATTCAAAGTTATCTAAGAAAACAGTGGATTCAACAAGTGCCTCAATGTTAACAACCTGTAGATAACTGTTCAATGGATGCTTTGGTACAAAACGATGTAATTCCTATTTGATTATTTATTGCTGTATTTGAAAAAGATTATTGTTCTTATTCTTAAAAAATATGCAAGTCTTGCTTGTACCGCACGCATCAACATTTAATCTATAGAACTTTGTATACTTTTCTTTGACCAATTTCAGCATAAGCGAGACCTGTTCAAATGTCTTTATTTGCTTATTGAAAGTGCTTGTACATTGACTTGTAAAGATTACTGAAGCCACTTTATTCTGTATTTACAGTATATTGAAAATTAGGAGTGCTCTATTTTCTCAGTAAATGTGGTAAATGAATGAATGAATACAAATGTTATACTGTAACCTATTTAAAGCTTAAATAAAGCAAAACATGTCAACGAGGATGCCTGTCATTTATCACTAGTCTGGAATAGAAATTAAATCAGTATTTTCTAGACCTTTGATACAATGTAGCCTACACTCTGTTTTTATTTTATTGTAATAAGATTGTTTCTTTTAATTTACAAACTATCGTCTTAGCTGGAACCAAGAACTATACATTTCTAGAACAAGAAAGATTTAAAAACATTTATAGGGATATTTAGATTTATGCAAGGATAATAATAATGGACATTAGGAGGAACAATTCACAAGTCTGAACATCAAAATGATCTAAAGTATTTTAAACCAGTCAACTGATTTATACTTTAGTCAAAGAGAGAAAAACATAAAAGCATGTCCAAAATTCAAAGTTTGAGTGAGTAAATAGTTCAACAGTTATAAAGGGCTTTATAAAATTAATTGATTGATCAACTCATTGGCGTGAAGCAATGTTCCTTACTGTATACAGTAAGCGCTATTTCCAGTTTGATCCATCACCAATCCGGTCCAGTAGCAATCCAGGACCAAGGTACATAGACAAACAGGTTGACATTTTCCTCTTCTAAACACACAGACGCAGTGCACAAAGTAACCATGACATTGCAGCTGGCGTTTGCACCACCTATAACATTTTGAAAAGGGAAATTAAGTTTAGTGCGTTTTAGAATAGTAAAATGTCCCCCCTAGCCTATTCCAGACTATTCCTTATTGGGGTGGGTACTCTCAGGCTTAACAATTGAAGGACTAGATTCTAAATAGATAGGATAGATCAAGGCCTACTTCTATGCTCCCAGCCCCTGTACAGCCCAGACAGTGTTTACAGACAGTGCTCAAGGTGGGCCAGCAGCTCTCGGTGGTGGCTGGTAAGGTACTGGGCTTGGCAGCTGGGACACTCTAAGAATCTCTTGTCTAGCTGGTTGAGGACCTGAGAGGGGGAAGTGACGCTCTCTTTGGAGGGCTTCAGGGGTGCTGGGGGTCTGCTGTGAGCGCTGGCCTCGTACAGGCAGGACAACTCCCTCTGCCCCTTCTCTGACTCGAGTTTGGCGACGTGGTGCTTTGCCTTGCGTAGCTCCTTCAACACCATGTGGAGCTGTTGTTGTAAATACTGACAGTCTCGCTTCTCGTCCTCCAGGTCTTTGGCAGACACCTGGATCTGCTGTTCCAGAATCGTGACGCGTTTCTGCTCCTCATGCAGGCTCAGTAGGGACTTCTGCAGTAGATTCACCTGCACTAGGAGCTCAGCAGACCTGATCTCCTTTTCCTCTAGTCTGGCCTGGAGCTCCTCCATGTCACCCCACAGACGGCCCTCTCTGTCCCCAGAGCGACGCGTCTCCTTCTGGACACTCTGCCGGATACTCAGCCTCTCCGACTGGAACTGCTGCCTCGCATCTCCCACCTCTCTCTGCTTCTCCTCATACCTACACTGCAGCTCAGTTAGTTGTCTCTGGGCTGTATTGACCTGCTCTCGCTGAGTTTCCAGCTCCTTCTTGGTCGTCAGTAACAATTTCTCATAGTGCTTCTGTATCTGCACTGACCTGTCTTCTGAATGGGCGTCTTTATGCTGCTGTGCGAGGGCCTGCTTGGCCTGGTTCAGCTGCTGCTCCAGCCCAAACACCCGGGCCAACACCGCCTTCACATAGGCCTCTCTCTGCTGGTCGTAGGCCAGCCACTGCTGGTTCTTTTCCAGGGCATCTCTGAGGTGGTCGTGGCTCATTGCAGTACTGGTGGTGGACACCTGTCCATCTGATGGGCAGCTATGCAACCCAGCGCCAGCTCTACTCCTCTTCAGCTCCTGGCACTTAGCAGACATGGACACCAGCTTGTTCTTAATGTCCTCTGTCTCGGCTTGGAGTGACTGGAAGAGTATTTTTCTCTGCTCGGCCTCCCTGACATAGTGGTCTATCTGGGCCTCCAGACTGGCCACTGTTTCACCCCCCGCGGCATGGGCCTGCTGCCAAAGAGAGCAGATTTCCTGGTCCATGGCCAGTAGCTGCTGAGTGTTCTTCTCCCGTAGAGTCTCCAGTGACAGGATTTTCTCTAATAAAAGCTTGTTATTTTCAGAATCTGATGGTTCTCCTTTCTGACGAGACAGCTCATCCAATGACTTCCTGAGATATGCATTCTCCTTTCTGAGTTTACTGATCTCCATATCCTTTTTAGAGCAACACAGCCTTACACCTATCTTGTCGACGAAGTTGTTTTTTTTGCTGGATGACATCGTTGCTAAGATAGCTAACGTTAGCTAGCTAGCAAATTGCCTCACACAGATGTTGTTAGAATCCAAATCTGATCCAAATGTACACTTCGCTAGCCTTTTAAATTTCCCGCGGTTGATAGCTCCGCCCATATTTCAATGTATTGCGTTGATCTAGCAACCGTTTGTTTACAACCTGTCCTTGAGTTCATTCATTGCAGACAAGACAGGCAACATTGTTCCAACTTTTAACACAAACCAGTGTTTCACACCGCACAGTAAAGGTATGGTAAGAAGAGAGATTTAGTTCACTACTTATATTTTAGTAGCATCTTGCAAGCCACGTTTGTTAGATAGTTTACTAAAGTTTATGTGACAACTAGCTAGCTAACGTTACTGTAGATCCATTTTCTGTCCACCTAGTTAGCTACTGTAGCTAATTGCTATTTAGTTGGTACTTTGGTAGGCTATTTACTAGTTTAGGTAAAATATTATCTGCCTTATTAATCTGCCTTATTATGTGACATTTGTGTTGTCGTTGTGTCTTTATTGAAAGGAAAGAATTGCAGAGGAGAAATGTCTAGGTTGATGGAACCTCAGCCCAAGTTCCTGCCACCAGAATGGAGGCTTGCAAACCAAATACATTATGGGAGTGCAGAGGCTGAGCGTTCACGCTCTGAGCGACTCACGGCTGAGAGTAAGAGGCTGATAGAGGAGAGTGGCATGGCAGCCAAACGCATGCAACAGGATGCCAACAAGAGACTGGGTAAGATGACCTCAATAAGAAGAGATGATAACAGAATCCGTTTCTGTCAAAGTAGTGGTTGATTCATCACTGCAAATGAATGGTCTGTCTGTTCCACTTTGTAATGACACACACTACCAGTCAAAAGTTTTAGAACACCTACTCATTCAAGGGTTTTTCTTTATTTTTTACTAATATCTACATTGTAGTACATTTTATATGTACATATATGTACATTGTACATAGTGAAGACATCAACACTATGAAATAACAGATATGGAATCATGTAGTACCCAAAAAAGTGTTAATCAAATCAAAATGTATTTTATATTTGAGATTCTTCAAATAGCCACCCTTTGCCTTGATGACAGCTTTGCACACTCTTGGCATTTGCTCAACCAGCTTCATCAGGTAGTCACCTGGAATGCATTTCAGTTAACAGGTGTGCCTTCTTAAAAGTTAATTTGTGTAATTTCTTTCCTTCTCACATTTTAAAATGTTTAGTCATTTAGCAGACGCTGTTATCCAGAGCAACTTAGTTAGTGAGTGCATACCATGACTGTAAGTCGCTTTGGATAAAAGTGTCTGCTAAGTGGCATATTATTATTATTATTATTATTATTATTATTATTATTACTTAATGCGTTTGAGCCAATCAGTTGTGTTGGCACAAGGTAGGGGGTGGATACAGAAGCTGGCCCTATTTGGTAAAAGACCAAGTCCATATTATGTCAAGAACAGCTCAAATAAGCAAAGACAAATGACAGTCCATCATTACTTTAAGACATGAAGGTCAGTCAATATGGAACATTTCAAGTGCAGTCGCAAAAACCATCAAGCGCAATGATGAAACTGGATCTCATGAGGACCACCACAGGAATGGAAGACCCAGAGTTACCTCTGCTGCAGAGGATAAGTTACCAGCCTCAGAAATTGCAGCCCAAATAAATGCTTCACAGAGTTCAAGTAACAGACACATCTCAACATCAACTGTTCAGAGGAGACTGTGTGAATCAGGCCTTCATGGTCGAATTGCTGCAAAGAAACTACTACTAAAGGACACCAATAAGAAGAAGAGACTTGCTTGGGCCAAGAAACACAAGCAATGGACATTAGACCGGTGGAAATGTGTCCTTTGGTCTGGAGTCCAAATTGGAGATTCTTGGTTCCAACCACCGTGTCTTTGTGAGACGCGGTGTGGGTGAACGGATAATCTCTGCATGTGTATTTCCCACCGTAAAGCATGAAGGAGGACGTGTTATGGTGTGGGGGTGCTTTGCTGGTGACACTGTCTGTGATTTATTTAGAATTCAAGGCACACTTAACCAGCATGGCTACTGCAGCATTCTACAGCGATACACCATCCCATCTGATTTGGGGTTAGTGGGACTATCATTTTTTTTTCAACAGGACAATGACCCAACACACCTCCAGGCTGTGTAAGGGCTATTTTACCAAGAAGGAGAGTGATGGAGTGCTGCATCAGATGACCTGGCCTCCACAATCCCCCGACCTCAACCAAATTGAGATGGTTTGGGATGAGTCGGACCGCAGAGTGAAGGAAAAGCAGCCAACAAGTGCTCAGCATATGTGGGAACTCCTTCAAGACTGTTGGAAAAGCATTCCAGGTGAAGCTGGTTGAGAGAATGCCAAGAGTGTGCAAAGCTGTCATCAAGAAAAAGGGTGGCAATTTGAAGAATCTCAAATATAAAATAAATTTTGATTTGTATAACACTTTTTTGGTTACTACATGATTCCATATGTGTTATTTCATAGTTTTGATGTCTTCACTATAATTCCACAATGTAGAAAATAGTCAAAAATAAAGAAAAACCCTTGAATGAGTAGGTGTTCTAAAACCTTTGACTGGTAGTGTTCATTACATTACCACCCCTCATAATACCCAACCACACACCATTCTTACCATCCTATCTCTGTGTTCAGAGCAGAGAATCCATGACATCAAGTTCTGGAGGTCAGAGCTGGACCAGAAGGTGGAGGAGATTGTCCAGGAGATTAAGGTGCTGGTAACCTGTACGAGCCGGGTGGAGAGAGCCCTGGAGAGCTGTGCCCAGCCCCTCAGAGTCGCCCTGCAGTGCCTGACTGAGAGGTGATGAGTAAACTCCCAGTCAAACTCCAAATCAGTCAGCTGGAAAATGCAGTGATACACAATTAGGTGGGAAGTAGTCTGCTCACTGTTCCAACAGGGACCTAGAGTCACCAGACTAAGACCAACAGATAAGGAGATCCTTCAGTAGTAGTGCAACCTCAGAGCATTTCGTATTATTCTGTACGTAAATCCAGGACACTCCATTTAGTATGTGTTACGTTTCGTATGGTATGTATTCATTTGTGGATGTCCATCACACATTTCGTATGATATGTTACGAATTACAATTCGTATTATATGTTACGAATTTGTAAAACATACAATATGTTAAGAATTAGCAAAACGTTATATGTTACGAATTTGCGAAACGTACATTGTTACAAATTTGCACAACATATGATATGTTATGAATTCTAGCTAGGTGGCTAACGTTAGGCTAGGATTAGGGTTAGGGGTTAGGCTTAAGTTTAGGTGTTAGGTTAAAGGATTAAGGTTAGGGGAAGGGTTAAGGTTAGGGGAAGGGTTAGCTAACATGCTAAGTAGTTGAGAAGTTGCTAAAATGCTAAAGTTGCCCGTGATGAGATTCGAACTCGCAACCTTTAGGAAGTGATTGTATGTACTGCATCTCCATGTGTGATTCAGGCAGAAGCGTGTTTCCATTGACCTGGTACATGACGAGGTGGAGCGGGAACTGATGAAGGAGAGCGAGGTGATCGAGGGAGTGGCATCACTGCTGAATCGCACCCTGGAGCAGACCAATGAACAGATCAGGTGGGGGGTGAGGGGAGGAAGTGGTTCGTCACACACACACACACACGATTAAGTCTCACTATCTCCGCAATGCTTCTAATGCATGTTTGTTTCTGTTCTGGCTCCAGACTGAACCGCTCTGCAAAGTACTACCTAGAGAAGGACCTGCGGGACAAGCTCCAAGCAGAGCAGATTGATGGTTTCTGCTCCATCCTCACAAACACCTCCCCGAATATTGACAACGTGGCTAGTCAGACAGCACTCGCAGTACCAGGGTAAAACGATGACACTTTGTCACTTTGTCTTTGTGCAATGTGGGGCAGTAGGAAATTCAATGAAGAAAATGTCATTACTTCAAACTAAAGTTCAAACTTCTCTTCACCAAGCATTCAGTTTCACCTGCAGCAAAAGTCATAATTATACACATAGAACTAGAAAGTCCTGTCACAATGCTTTGGGATGGATAGTAGGTACATTCTGCAAACAGTAGCTCCAATAGAAGCATTATTCCCTTCAGCCAGCAGAGGTCAGTGTAATACCTCCTCTAACCACCCTGCTTATCTGTTTTTTTAAATATATGTTTTAGTCATTTAGCAGATGCTCTTATCCAGAGCGACTTACAGTTAGTGAGTGCATACATTTTCATACTGGCTCCCCGTGGGAATCGAACCCACAACCCTGGCGTTGCAAACGCCATGTTCTACCAACTGAGCTACACAGGACTTATCTAAACATTTTCTACAGGTTAACCTGGCATCCTTTCATCCTTTCATGACACACTGAACAAAATAAAATAAAACATTTAATCCCTCCAATCCTAGTGCCACTGTGACACCAGAGGAGTGGGACACCTTCTCCAACATCAACATCCTCAAAGCAGAGAGCGAGAAGAAGAACTCCCTGTCGCTGAGGGCTCTGGTGGAGAGCCTCCTGGAGCAGACGGCTGCTGACATGCGCAGGCAGCACAACGCTACGGGCAATGCCCTCCGGCTGCAGGTCCAGGAGACCAAGACGGCCAAAGGACAACTAGAGGACCACCTGGCAAAGGTCAGCGGCAATGTGGAGAAAAACATACTTTATATGCATAACCCAGGTCATTCCCCCTATGATTAGTCACTGATGCGATTCTCGCACATTAATTTTTTGTCATTTAGCAGACGTCCTTATCCTGAATGACTTACAGGAGCAATTAGGGTTAAGTGCCTTGCTCAATGGCACGTCGGCAGATTTTTTCACGTAGTCGGCTCGGGGATTCGAGCCAGCATCTTTTCAGTTACTGGCCCAACGCTCTTAACCGCTAGGCTATCTGCCGACCTGTGATTAGATACTGAAATGAATCCCCCTATGATTAGTTACTGGAATGATTCCCCCCATGATTAGTTACTGGAATTATTTCCCTCCTATCCCCCTAAAAAGGTTCTGTCAGAGGTGTCCAGCCAGGAGTGGAACCTGGAGACCCTGCACGTGGCCATCGAAGACAAAGCAGGTCCCCTGAAGGTGGCCCAGACGCGGCTGTCCGCCCGCAGCCAGAGACCCAGCATCGAGCTCTGTCATGACCCGGTCCAGGTCCGCCTGCTCTCCGAGGTCCAGGAGCTCACTGCACACATCAAGAGGTGATGATGCACTCCACCTTCCCGTCTACTGTACCTAACTCTTCCTACTTATCTCTTCTAAATTATCTAGGATCTCTGACCACTATTTTCACTTCAATTACAACTCAAGCTATTTTGTAGTACTTTATAGTCATGTTTTAGCTCTGTATGAAGTATAAGCTTAGTTATCCTGACCGAACCCAGTGATTAGTGATTCACTATACTCATGATTTTGTTATACAAACAGGATATCACAGCTTTCATTTCAAGTCTTTTTTGTTCAGTAGATACACCTATCTCTGGTTGAGACTTTTCTAAATGTATTATGTGAACGACATATTGAATGTTTTGTCCTATTTGCCATGAGTTGTAGTAGTCTCCCATTGCCCTGTGTCAACCCTGTGACCCCCAGACTGCGAGAGGCCCAGGCCCAGTCGGAGATGGAGCTGCTGGCCCTGACCCGCTCCCAGCTGATCCTGGAAGAGGAGATCCAGGTCAAGTCCCACACCCTCTACATCGACGAAGTCATCTGCACCCAGCTCCGACAGCCCATCTCCATCCACAGCTTCTGAATACCACTCCCACCATGACAAGCCCGGTCCCTGATCTGTTTGTGCTGTCTTGCGTGAACAGATCTGGGACAAGCCTAGACCATGGCCACACTGGAAGGACTTTATAGTGGGGCTCTTTAGCTGATGCTGACATACCCAGGCTAGCAATAAAAAAATACTTGGCAATTTTACTGATGAATAAAATATGAGGTATACATTATGATGGAAAGCTGGAGTGCTTGTATTGTTTGCAGCAATTTTAATACAATATTTGGGTTAGAAGTAAAGGAGGATCAGATTGTGGAGCGTGTGTTTATATCTTCAGTAATGGCGCTGTGTGTGTGTGTGCATTTGTGAATGTGAGTGTGTGTGTGTGTGTGTGTGAGTGGGTGCTGCATTTGCCAGTCCCATCATGATTGTGTATCAAATTGTAGTTTCCTTCCTCCTCTTCCTTTAACTGGTGCTATTATTTTAAAAATGCTGTCTTTTTGGGCCCATGTGTCTTCAGAGCATGGGGTAGGAAATGGCGAAGTAGTGGAGCTCTGAGTTGATGAGTTGTCTGTAGCGAGAGTACACCTCCTCCAGCTGCTCATCCTCACCCTGAGTCTCATATTTGTTGGTGTAGATCCGCACCTAACACAAACACAAGCAGGTTTTAAACCACACAGTAAATTGCTCACATAATATAATAAAGCACATTGCTATAGCTAGGTATAACACATTAAGTGTCATCAGTAGTTTTTGAAGTAGCAGAAGGAAGGAAATGGGACCTGCCCCTTTAAGAACTGACAAAGATAACTGCTCAGCTGAAGGCTGTTTCATTAATGACCCAAACAAACTTTAAAATGCCTGCAATATCCCAGTTCACTGGGCAGGAGAACATAGCAGGCTATTGTGGGTCTGTGTGGAGCTTGTGTTAGTAAATCTCTTCAATGCCAGGACATAGGTTGGTACGCAGGTGTGTAGGCCTGTATGGCCTTGCCCTAGTTCCCAGAGCTCTGGCTCACCTTGATGGTCCTGAGGATGGTCTTCTTTTCAAGGCGTTTCTGCAGCAGCCGCTCCAGGAAGCTGATGTCCAGGAAGGCCCAGACCTTCAGGTAGGCCAGCCGGCTGCACAGCAGCACCACCTCCAGCAGCTCCTCGTCCACAGACTCGTGGCTGTTGTTCAGGTCCAGGGTCAATTTCTACACCAAGGAATTGAGGTGGAGACAGATTCACAACACTTCAACATGGATTCATGTTGTTAAAGTATGAGTGCCACTGACATCCTATTGACAATTTAGGGCTGGATTCAATCCATATCGCGGAAGATCCGCGTGAAAATGTAAATGTCATTTTCGATTGAGCTGACATATGCAGCGTTTACTGTGGATGCAGTCTCCACGAACGCGGGAACATTGCCTTTAAATTTAAATCGAGCTATAATTTTCCGCGATACTTCTGCGATACGGATTGAATCCAGCCCTTAGAGTCATGTCTCTTGGGGCCGGTTTCCCTGACATAGATTAAACCTTGTCCTGGACTAAAACACATTCTCAATGGAGATTCTCCATTGAAATTACTTTTTAGTCCAGGACTAGGTTTAATCTGTGTCTGAACTGCATGGATATAAAAAGACAATGTAGGGACATGAATAAACACTGTTGATATACTGCACATACTGTGCATACTTTATCGCCACACAAACCAGTAGCCTAAGAGGTGCCATCATTGCTCCATAACTGACTACTACTGTGTATTGACGGGTAGAGCAACCAATCCTCACCTGTAAACAGCTCCTGTAGCAGGGCACTAGGTTGGTAAGGGCAGGCTTGGCACTCCAGTCCTGTTCACTGAAGTAGCAACTGGTGAGACTGAGCGAGCGCAGCGGGATCTCTCTGAGCAGAATCCTCCCCAGCTTGTCCATGTTGAGGATCCGCTCCACTGTGATCTGCACCCGAAGGTCGGGACAATGCTTGGCCAGATGGGACCAGGCATCCCCCCAGACCACCTGGATGTGGGGCTCGTGGATATGGCATCGTATGGTGAACGTCTGCAGGGACCCTCCCCCGCCTAGGCTCCTACACGCCGCGGACAGGGCCGCCAGCAGCTCGTCCGACACACAGCTGTAGTTGAGGGTAAGAGTGCAGAGGCCCTGGAAGCGGAACATGACCTGGGGGAAGGCGGGGCTGATGAAGACGGCCAGCGGCTGTGAGAAGAAGTCCTCCAGGTTGAGGTGGGTGATGCCAGGCCGGCGGCCCACGTGGATGTGCTGCTGAGCTGCAGCCACGGCCTCCAGCACCTCCAGGCCCTGGGGCAGGTTGAGGCGGGCCCCCCGCAGGCTCAGGTAGCCCAGGTAGGAGCCCTCGCGGCGCAGGTAGAAGGTGAGGCTGCGCACCAGGGCATTGCGTACACTGCGGCACCAGGCGGCGCGGTCCAGCTCCATGTGGTTGACAGTTAGGCGGCGTAGTCGGCCGCCAGTTTTACGCAGCGCGGCGAGGAAGGTCCTCAGCGTCTGCTGGAAGCGCCGGGACACCAGAGAGTTCAGGGGGTGGGAGAAGCGGATCTCCAGATCCTCCAGGTAAGAGCCGTATGTCTTGGCGTAACACACGGCCGTCTCCAGCTCCGTGCGGCTGGTCTTGGAGATGCGGCCGGAGAAGTTGAAGGTTCGAACCCTCCAAAGGGAGGGCGAGCACATGATCTGGTGCCAATGGCGACACACCAGGGCCGCCTTGATGCGGTCGCGGTCGCGCAGCCACCAGAACACCTGCCGCAGACACACGTCCGGGAGGTTAGCCCAGCCCAGTTTAGGCTCCTTATCTTCCTCCGCCTCGCCTTCTTCCTCCTCCTCATCCATTATCTCTATTCCTTCATCCTCCCCCTCCTCCTCCTCTTCGTTCTCGTCCTCCGAGAGTTGTTCCTCTGGATCCTCGGGGTAATCCATTTACAGGGAAGAAGTGTTGCCAAACCACGAACCTCTCAATATTCAGCCACCAAATGTAAAGAAATAGTTATCCCTGTAGTCTGAAATGTATTCTATGTGACTCTGGGGTTAACGTGGACTACAGAGAAGCAGAGGACATATTGACACATACTTGTGTCCGTTGGGTGGCCATCAATGTGTCCCAGTTATCACCTGGAAATGACTAGACACCAAAACTGAAGCTCTGGAACTTTCAAAGCTTCTGTTGTTGTCACCATGAAACCAAAAGGGACACCTTGTGACATCACAATAGGAGAAGATAAAACTGGATGGCTCACAGTATTTGGACCTATTATTAAAAACATATAATATCCTTAAGTATGCATAGAGCAAAACATTTGATTGTAAATCAGTTATGTACATTAGTAAACAAATATTAAAATGTAAAACTTTTGAAGAGTTTAATGATGGAGAAAACATTCCCATTTTCAGAACATACTGTATTTACATTGTAAACAATGTATTATACAACAATCATAAAATAGGACTCTTGTCGAAAGAAGAATCCTGAGATAAATAAAAAAGTATATCAGTTTCACTTAAGGACCAAAGGATTGACAGCCGTCCCATATAGATTGCAAAATAGTTGGGAAGAGATCTTTGACGTACCGATCCCATGGCATAGTGTTTATGAACTGACACGCAAAACGACACCGGATTCAAAAATTAGAATCTTTCAATTTAAATTATTATATAAAATTCCTGCTACCAATAGAATGTTATTTATATGGGGGATACAATCTTCCCAGCTCTGCAGATTTTGCTGTGAAGAGACAGAATCATTAGATCATTTGTTTTGGTTCTGTCCATTTGTAGCTTGTTTTTGGACACAGGTCCAGGAATGGCTAAAGGATTGCAATATTTACCTGGAACTAACCTTGCAGATAGCATTACTGGGTGATCTGAAAAGTCATAGTCAATCAATCAATAATATAATAATACTTTTAGCAAAAATGTTTATTTTTAATTCACAATCTGTAGAAGCAATGAGAATAGAAAGGTTCAGAACTTTTGTAAAACATCACAGTACGGTTGAAATATATATGGCAAATAGAAATCCTATATGGATGGTGTTAAGAGATAGATGGGAGGTATTGAATAGAGTTGAAGGATGGGACTAATAACAAATAACAACATATAATAACAAAGATAGCTAATAATGTAAGCATACTGTGTCCATAATAAGTATATAGGTTGTATGTTGGGAGCTTTTGGGAAAGAGCACAGTTAGAAAGATATGGCATATAGAAGCAAACCGGTTGGACATCATGAAAATGATCAGAGAGGTTGAGAGTAGAAGAAGTTCAGGAGCAATAAAAAAAAAAAAAAATATATATATATATAATAGAATTATTGTAAAATTAACTCTGTCCATAAGGTGTAGATAGTAAGTATAGACCGGAAGTAGAGGCCTGGGCGTTGTTGTTCACTAATTTACTCCAAGTAGGGAAAGGATGGTGGGGTTGAAAAGTAATAAAGGGGAGTATATATATATATATATATATATATATATATATATATATATATATATATATATATATATATATATAAAAAAACATGGGGGATTGGAAGTGATGCAGACAATTACATTGATAGAAGATACAATCTATCTGCAATATTAAGCTGATCCATTCCCCCCCAAGAAAAAAAAAAAAGAAGAATCCTGACTAATGTAATAAGTAATAATCTCTTACTATTACCCAACCCGTCCAATCAACAGAAATAACTAAACTGCCTCTGAAATACAGATTTTCTGCAAAAAATGACTTGCTATTTGCTAAAATAAATCACGACTAACCCTGTTAATTGTGTTATTACTAACTTGTCAACCACTACGCCAATTCACCATGGAGTGTTCCTTCAGAAGTTCCGAGCACGTTTCTCATTCAAGTTGACATGGATCTGACATTTGGCCTGAAAGAAGAAACAAAAGATAGTTTGTCTCGTTTTCATCACTCCAAATTCTTAAAAAGGGGACCAGGGTTGGAGACTGAGTTGAAATGGAATTGACCCAACCCAGAAGGGTACTGTGTTTTTGGGAAAGAGCTGTACCTCATGCCATCGTAGTGTGACTACGGGGAGAGCCAGGTGACAGTGGGGACAGGTGCTGATCTGGTCAACATCCCCCTCTCCCCCCTCGTCTTGCCTCCTGCCTTGGGCTGAGAACAATACAGACTTCATAGAACTGGTCAAACGAGGACTGGCCTGCTCCTGTTTGTGGCTGCCATTTTCCTCACCATCATCATCATCATCATCATCACCTTTAGCCTCCTCTGATGTGTGGTCACACTCCAGCTAGCAGTGGGGGAAGAGAGTGGAACAAGTGATTTAAACACTAAGCTCTTTCCACTGAGAATCTGCATTGAGAATGCTTGTTTGTCCAGGAGTAGGCTTAATATTGGCACCAGAAGTGGGCTAAACAAGGAGGAATGATCTGACAATGATGACTTGGGTTCATGCTATTGAATAAGAACATACCTGATGTTCCGCCATCTCCTCCAATGGGAAAGACCTCATACAGCTCCTGCAAACCACTGCTGTTCGCCTGCCTGCATACAGAAAACAGTTTGAATATAACATAACATTGAATACCATTGTGTCAATCTCATCTGACTGTATAGTGATTTATGATTTCCATTTTCCAATGTGTTGAATATTACATATGGCAAATCAACTTGAACTTAAGTGTAGGGGTTAGCCTCACTTTTGGAGGATTGCGGGGAGGGGTTATCGGGAACATAGAGGTCAGGACAGATCTGGGCATGCTCAGGCTGGTCCCTCAGAGTGACGTAGCGTCCGCAGTCAGAGCAGCGCTCGGGGCGACTGCCACACGCCACGCTGTGCTCCGCCATGGCCGACAGTGGCAGCTCCAACTGGCAGAACTCACAGCACTGCAGCTTTGCCTTACACTCGTCCGACTGAGAGAGAGGGGTGGGGGGAGTGATTCATTCTGTATGACAGTAGTTATTATACACCTGTATCAATTACAGTTTGACTATCATGTAGAGGAACTAACTTGTTTCACTGAAACAGCATTGTCATGATGTGTGTGTGTGTGTGGCAATGCCGGTGACCGTTGAGCAGTCTCACCTCATGGTCCAGTAGCTGGCAACGCTCCACCTTTTTGTTGCACTTGGTGCATTTCACCTGTGGGAGTGACAGAGCAACAATATATTGAAAATAAACAATCGGGCCCTTGATCTATCAACATCTACTCAAGTATTAGGAAGTGGTCCTGGTTTCATTAGAGCAGAGTGGTTTACCTGGCTGTGCTGGTCCTGATGGTGCTGCTCCAATAGCTCTCTGGGAACAGGCTCATCACAGTCTGGACACAGGGATAGGAACCGCTGGCAGTGGGACTCATGCAAGGCAAAGTTGGACACAGCCACCTCCTTGTGACTGACAGTTGAACACGAGCACAGGAGAAGTGTTAGAGGCGCGACAACACCACAGACCTGTGTGTGCAGTGGTTTAAAGTACTTAAGTAAAAATACTTGAAAGTACTACTTAAGTAGTTTTTTGGGGTATCTGTACTTTACCTGATTATTTATGTTTTTGACAAGTTTTACTTTACTACATTCCTAAAGAAAATGATGTACTTTTTACTCCATACATTTTCCCTGACACCCAAAGGTACTCGTTACATTTTGAATGTTTAGCAGGACAGGAAAATTGCCTAATTCAAGCACTTATCAAGAGAACATCCGTGGTCATTCCTACTGCCTCTGATCAGGCGGACTCACTAAACACATGCTTTGTTTGTAAATGATGACTGAGTGTTGGAGTGTGCCCCTGGCTATTCATAAATAAATGATGCCATCTGGTTTGCTTTATACAGTATAAGGAATAAAAAATTATTTAGACTAACTTTTACTTTATATACTTAAGTATATTTAAAACCAAATTCTATTAGACTTCTACTCAAGTAGTATTTTACTGGGTGACTTTCACTTTTTCTTGAGTAATTTTCTATCTTGGTATCTTTACTTTTACTCAAGTATGAAAATGTGGTAGGTGTGTGTGTGATCTGAACAAACAGAACATAGAGCTGAAGAGAATGTCATGGCCAGCTCTACTGTGATCTGTTCAAGCACTTCCACTTTCAAAGATTCTAGACTAGGATTTCATGCCATGTATTGACTGAAATGCCTTTTGTAAACCTGAAATTATGGCAGCCTTGTCAATATTTTTGACAATGTATCTTATTATGAAGTGAACAGTCTCTCTCAACAAACTATGTCTTTAGGAAAATAAATTGCCAATTTATATATCCTACCAATTCATGCGGAAGAATATCCACTGTTACTTTGATGCTATGTTTTGAACGTTTTAAACATTTTAATATTTAAATGTTTTAATTGTCTCACCACTGGTCACAGACACGGGTTGTGTCTTTTTCCTTGTCTGTCATCGCGGAATAGGTTTCAATTCTGATCCCAAAATAGAAGTATATACCCCGACCTAATATACACAACCAATTTCATTACGCCAAACTGGTGCAACCCGCCCCTGGTGGCATGGGAAATAGCATTGTGAACCTAGCGACATTGAGGTCACTTGATCATACGGCTAATTTTCTAAATAAAAGTCCACCTGAAGAAATGTTATTTGTCTGTTACAGGACGTTTTTCAGATTTTAAAATCACACAACAAATATTGTTTAAAGTTACGTAAACATATATTTATTAAAAAAAGAAACAAAAATATAAACGCTACATGTAAAGTGTTGGTCCCATATTTCATGAGCTGAAATAAAATATCCCAGAAATGTTCCATATGCACAAAAAACTTATTTCTCTCAAATTATGTGCACAAAATTGTTTACATCCCTGTTAGTGAGCATTTTTCCTGTGCCAAAACAGCACATTTTAGAGTGGCCTTTTATTGTCCCCAGCACAAGGTGCACCTGTGTAATGATAATGGTGTTTAATCAGCTTCTTGATATGGCAGGTGTGGCATATCAAGAAGCTGATTAAACAGCATTATCATTACACAGGTGCACCTTGTGCTGGGGACAATAAAAGGCCACTCTAAAATGTGCAGTTTTGTCACCCAACACAATGCCACAGATGTTCATGTTTTGAGGGAGCATGTAATATACATGCTGACTGCAGGAATGTCCACCAGAGCTGTTGCCAGATAATTCAATGTTCATTTCTCTACCATAAGCCGTCTCCAACGTCGTTTTAGAGAATTTGGCCTCACAACCGCAGACCACGTGTAACCACACCAGCCCAGGACCTCCACATCCGGCTTCTTCACCTGCGGAATTATTTGAGACCAGCCACCCAGATGGCTAATGAAACTGTGGAGTCTTCTGTCTGTTATAAAGCCCTTTGTGGGGAAAAAGTTGTCACCATACAAGGGGGGTATTTTAGTATCCTCAGAACCTCTCCTAATAAGATCCAGTGTCATACCATAGAGATTGACCGCATAAAATAATTTTTGGATGGTCCACCTACTGTCACATGATAGAAAAATATTTTTTTCATTAAAGGTCTCCACATCTAATTTCTACTTTTGTATCCTCAGAACCTCTCCTAATAACATCTATACCATAGAGATTGACCGCATAAGATAGTTTTTTCGGCCGAAACCTACGGTCTCGCTGACGAGCATTTACATTCTCAACAAACTATGCAAGTATTCCTAGGAATCACCCAGAGAGCTACCATTCCTTCATCTGGAATAACTTCTTCAACCACATTGACATCAGATGTTCCGGCTGCACCTGGGCAACACGACTCACAGCCTGAGTGACGCAGACCTGCGTAAGCTTGCCAAAAAGACAGACTACCCTGGGGCCAACATTAGCCTCTTCGTACAAGATGCCCTCATGCAGCCTGTCAGGAAAGTGCAGTCAGCCACACACTTCAAAAAGTCATTTGTACACATGATATAGTACGTCTATTGCAGTTGACTCTTGCATACCACACTTAAGGTGTTTATTTTTCTCCACTATTGAGGAGATTTTAGATAGTTTTTTTTGTTTGTGATGGTACTATAGGTGTGAGGGCCATCCTGTGCCAACAGTCAATTGACGGTGGATGACCTTCTGACCCCGTGCTTGCCATCCATAGAATTGACCTAGATGGATGTGCCTAGTGATAAGCTGCTGGAACCCATCGTCTGCATGGTGAGAAACACACATTCACAGCACAGACATACTCACTATGTTCACTGACATTCCCTGCTCACAAACATACTGGAACATGCAGTTTCAACACACAGGTCCCAGGCATTGCAAACTGACTCTCACATTTGTGTAATTGCTGAAGCTCATGATTTTGTCTTCTTTGCCCTCCAGTCGGACATGCTGCGCTTACTATCCACCACCACGCGACCCACAGTCAACACAGAGGACTTGTCTATCCACCACCACGCGACCCACAGTCAACACAGAGGACTTGTCTATCCACCACCACGCGACCCACAGTCAACACAGAGGACTTGTTCAAGGTCAGGAAGTTCACCGAGTACTTTGGGCTGAGAGGTCCTGGTCAGCCGGGACTTCACTACTCCTTACACTGTCTCTCCTCTCAAGGCCCATTCGTGTTATTATATTTTATTATTATATCATGAGGTTATTATAGTTTTGTGTTTTTATATTTGTTTTTATTTATATTATTTTACGATTTTTATTTGGAATTCAGTTTAATTTCAGTTAGTTTTCAGATCCACTTTAGTTTAAGTTTTATACAAAAAAATCTATTTCGTTTTTATATTATTTCGTTTTAGTGTTAGGGACAGAAAGAAGCCTATGCGTGGGAGGCTAGGATCAATTTACAGTCCCTTCAGAAAGTATTCACACCCCTTGACTTTCTCCACATTTGTTTTGTTACAAAGTGGGACTAAATTGGATTTGTCATTTTTTGTGAACAATTTACACAAAATACTCTGCAATGCGAAAGTGGAAGAAAACTTTTAACATTATGAATTTTAAATTTATTAATAAACAAATATATCTTGATTAGATAAGTATTCAACCCTCTGAGTCAATCAATACATGTTAAAATCACCTTTGGCAGTGATTAAAGCTGTGAGTCTTTATGGGTAAGTCTCTAAGAGCTTTCCACACCTGGATTGTGCAACATTTGCCCATTACAATTTTTTTAATGATTCAAGCTCTGTCAAATTGGTTGTTGATCATTGCTAGACAACCATTTTCAGGTCTTGCCATAGATTTTCTAGCAGATTTAAGTCAAAACTGTAACTGTCTTCTTGGTAAGCAACTCCAGTGTAGATTTGACCTTGTGTTTTAGGTTATTGTTCTGCTGAAAGGTGAATTCATCTCCCAGTGTCTGGTGGAAAGCAGACTGGAGCAGGTTTTCCTCTAGGATTTTGCTTGTGCTTAGCTCCATTCCGTTTCTTTTTTATCCTGAAAAACTCCCCAGTCCTTAACGATTACAAGCTTATCCATAACATGATGCAGCCACCACTATGCTTGAAAATATGGAGAGTGGTAGTTACTCAATAATGTGTTGCATTGGATTTGCCCAAAACATAACACTGTATTCAGGACAAAAAGTTAATTGCTTTGCTAAATCTTTTTGCAGTATTACTTTAGTGCCTTGTTGCAAACAGGATGCATGTTTTGGAATATTTTTATTCTGTACAGGCTTCCTAATTTTCACTCTGTCAATTAAGCTAGTATTGTGGAGCACTACAATGTTGTTGATCCATCCTCAGTCTTCTCCTATTACAGCATTAATCTCTGTAACTGTTTAGTCACCATTGGCCTCATGGTGAATTCCCTGAGTGGTTTCCTTCCTCTTTGGCAACTGAGTTAGGAAGGATGCCTGTATCTGTGTAGTGACTGGGTGTGTTGATACACCATCCAATGTGTAATGAATAACTTCACCACGCTCAAAGGGATATTCAATGTCTGCTTTAAAAAAAAAGCTAATCATTGGAAAACCTCCCTGGTATTTGTGATTGAATCTGTGTTTGAAATTCACTACTTGACTGAGGGACCTTACAGATAATTGTATGTGTGGGGTGCAGAGATGACAACACTATTATTGCACACAGAGTGAGTCCTACAACTTATAATGTGATTTGTTAATACACATTTTGATGTCCCTTTAATTAAAATAATTACATTTTTGAACGTGCACTTGGCAGAGTACCTATTTACAAATAAGCACTAGAACTCAACAATAAGCCTCAATTCATCCTAAAAAGCATGAAAAGAGGGTAGTATCAGAAAACAGAACGCAACTCGAAACAAGCAAAATATAGGCTACTAAGTACAACTTTTATTTTGAAGCTATTTGCGCGATTTGGACCCGTTAATGTTGCTTAATGTCGCTGATTTTACGGAGCTATGGGAAATACAGTTTGTGAACAAGGTGGAAGTTTCACTTGTCTGTTCATCCTAATAGAAACCGAAAGCATCGACTCCATGACTCCCCCTCTCCATTCCTCCGCAGCTGTGAGAGGCGCGCCACCAAATGGCCTATAATAACCCGTCATTGGTGACCCTGTTGCCACGGAATTACGGTAATAACCTAATTTAAGGGTGCCATTGCGGCGCTAGGCTACATCGTTACATGGAAATGAACACTTTTTCTACTTATGTTTAAGTGCATCCAAACCAGGTATAATTTGACATGTGATGCTGTGTTGTTTTACAGTGAATGCATGGCTCTTTTTAGGGATAGCCAGGCCCTACCTACACACTATCTGATTATCTTTCTTTCTCATGCCCCATCCTAACTGACCCCAATAATCTACAATGGAAGTGGTGATGACATCTCTCCCTGCCAACAACATGGGTGATTACAGTGATTTGGGTGAGGAAGACAGGAAATTGCAGGTTTGTTTAGAATTGAGTTGTCCCTCACTGTCATCCTATTTCCCAAGTAAAAATAGCCTTTGAATGACCAAAACATCACCCATAATATTTTTGCACTATTTAAATGCTCAGAATTGAAGAAATGGTACCTTCTCTCATTTCTACCAGGAAGCCTGAAAGAACAGCAAAGTGGGCGGGGAGCTTATATTCATGAGCTGGTCTTGACTGACAGCTCTCGCCAGGTAACAAGGTAAACAATGGGCCAAGGTAAACAATGGACCACATGTCATTCCGAGCCTAAATAGTATGCCTCAAACCATTTTCTCTGCAAAATGCTCTCATGGTCAACAGAGCTGATCATGTGTTGGATATCAGACAAACAGCAGCAATACACAATTGCATTTCTATTGCTTTGTAACTACACTGAACAAAAATATAAACGCAACATGTAAAGTGTTGGTCCCATGTTTCATGAGCTGAAATAAACGATCCCAGACATGTTCCATGGAAGCTGAAAATATCCCAGTTCTTCCATGGCCTGCATACTCACCAGACAGGTCACCCATTGAGCATGTTTGACAGCGTGTTCCAGTTCCAGACAATATTCAGCAACTTGGCACAGCCATTAAGAGGAGTGGGACAACATTCCACAGGCCACAATCAACAGCGTGATCAACTCAATGCGAAGGATATGTGTCACGCTGCATGAGGCAAATGGTCACACCAGATACTGACAGGTTTTCTGATACACGCCCCTACCTTTAAAAAAAAGTGAAAATCTGTGACCAACAAATGCATATCTGTATTCCCAGTCATGTGAAATCCATAGATAGGGCCTAATGAATTTATTTCAATTGACTGATTTCCTCATATGAACTGTAACTCAGTAAAATCTTAGAAATTGTTGCATGTTGCGTTTATATTTTTGTTCAGTGTACATGAAAACAGCATACAATAAGTGTACTGGACAATTTATTGGTGCCTCTGCATTAGCATTATAAATGGCAATATGTTCAGAATTATATGTATTGATCAGACATTTATTTGATCGTTTACAATAGGCCAGCATAGCCCAAATATTGATCAACATGAACACTCATGAAAAATAAAGGTGATAAATAATGGTGAGACATAATTTTACTTAAAAAAATAAGAATTAGAGCCATAAGCCTAATATAGGCACCCAGCCACCCTACAGAGTGCAGGACCCATTGATTCTTACAATTTGTAACACTCTTCTCCCGTCCGAATGCTTGAAAAAAACAATGCAAAGCTACATAATGTGATGTCATATCATGTAAAAGTGAATTACTTACACCTTGATCACACCGACAGCGTCATTGCGTTTTGGTACACCAGAAGTACATTCATTTCCAATGGAAAGCTGCGTTTGCCTTGCAGCATTGCGTTGCAGAGGCATTTGCAGTGCGTTCTGAGTGGTGCATACATTGGATCTATCGAACGTATGCATCAAACTGCATGCGTAGACGGCTTGACAGAAATGGTAGCAGAAGGTGAATGTTGAGCTTTTGTTGCACACATGTCCAGATGATGCTGCATACTACACTGCTCAAAAAAATAAAGGGAACACTAAAATAACACATCCTAGATCTGAATGAATGAAATAATCTTATTAAATACTTTTTTCTTTACATAGTTGAATGTGCTGACAACAACATCACACAAAAATTATCAATGGAAATCAAATTTATCAACCCATGGAGGTCTGGATTTGGAGTCACCCTCAAAATTAAAGTGGAAAACCACACTACAGGCTGATCCAACTTTGATGTAATGTCCTTAAAACAAGTCAAAATGAGGCTCAGTAGTGTGTGTGGCCTCCACGTGCCTGTATGACCTCCCTACAATGCCTGGGTATGCTCCTGATGAGGTGGCGGATGGTCTCCTGAGGGATCTCCTCCCAGACCTGGACTAAAGCATCCGCCAACTCCTGGACAGTCTGTGGTGCAACGTGGCGTTGGTGGATGGAGCGAGACATGATGTCCCAGATGTGCTCAATTGGATTCAGGTCTGGGGAACGGGCGGGCCAGTCCATAGCATCAATGCCTTCCTCTTGCAGGAACTGCTGACACAGTCCAGCCACATGAGGTCTAGCATTGTCTTGCATTAGGAGGAACCCAGGGCCAACCGCACCAGCATATGGTCTCACAAGGGGTCTGAGGATCTCATCTCGGTACCTAATGGCAGTCAGGCTACCTCTGGCGAGCACATGGAGGGCTGTGCGGCCCCGTGACTCTGTCACGTCTGTCACGTGCTCAGTGTGAACCTGCTTTCATCTGTGAAGAGCACAGGGCACCAGTGGCAAATTTGCCAATCTTGGTGTTCTCTGGCAAATGCCAAACGTCCTGCACAGTGTTGGGCTGTAAGCACAACCCCCACCTGTGGACGTCGGGCCCTCATACCACCCTCATGGAGTCTGTTTCTGACCGTTTGAGCAGACACATGCACATTTGTGGCCTGCTGGAGGTCATTTTGCAGGGCTCTGGCAGTGCTCCTCCTGCTCCTCCTTGCACAAAGGCGGAGGTAGCAGTCCTGCTGCTGGGTTGTTGCCCTCCTACGGCCTCCTCCACATCTCCTGATGTACTGGCCTGTCTGCTGGTAGCGCCTCCATGCTCTGGACACTACGCTGACAGACACAGCAAACCTTCTTGCCACAGCTCGCATTGATGTGCCATCCTGGATGAGCTGCACTACCTGAGCCACTTGTGTGGGTTGTAGACTCCGTCTCATGCTACCACTAGAGTGAAAGCACCGCCTGCATTCAAAAGTGACCAAAACATCAGCCAGGAAGCATAGGAACTGAGAAGTGGTCTGTGGTCACCACCTGCAAAACCAGTCCTTTATTGGGGGTGTCTTGCTAATTGCCTATAATTTCCACCTGTTGTCTATTCCATTTGCACAACAGCATGTGAAATGTATTGTCAATCAGTGTTGCTTCCTAAGTGGACAGTTTGATTTCACAGAAGTGTGATTGACTTGGAGTTACATTGTGTTTTTTAAGTGTTCCCTTAATTTTTTTGAGCAGTGTATTTTCACCATCTCGTCCTTTCATCCTGGTGGTGGACGCATCGGAGGAGGGCGTGGGTGCGGTCCTCTCCCAGCGGCACGGTAAGCCAGAGAAAATGTATCCCTGTGCCTTTTTCTCTAAAAAGCTTACCCCCACAGAGAGGAACTATGGAGTTGGAGACAGGGAGCTGTTGGCGGTGGTCCTCGCTCTGGAGGAATGGAGACACTGGCTGGAGGGCGCAGTCCATCCATTCTGGATTCTTACTGATCACTGGAATTTGGAGCACATACAGGCAGCGAAACGGATGAACTCTCGTCAAGCCAGGTGGGCCCAATTTCTTACTCGCTTTCAAGTCATTCTGTCCTACCGCCCAGGATTCCAGAATGTGAAAGCCGACACACTCTCCAGGATGCACCATACCGGGAGAGGAAGGATCTGGGGGGTCCTATCCTGCCCTTGTCTCTCATCGTTGCACCTGTCATTTGGGATGTGGACGAAGACTTCCGCCTGGCGGCTCAGGAGGACCCAGCGCCTGCAAACGCCCCTCCGGGGCGCGTTATATGTACCCACCAGTGTCTGTGACCGCCTGCTGATCTGGGCGCACACCACCTTTATGGCAGGGCACTCTGGTAATACGCGCACCCTGTATTCTCTAGCACAGAAATACTGGTGGCCCACCTTGGTTTGTGATGTCTCTCGCTATGTCAACTCCTGTTCCGTATGTGCCCAAACGAAGACAGCTCGGAACGCCCCGGCAGGCAAACTAGTTCCTCTACCAGTGCCTCAGCGACCTTGGTCACATCTGTCCATAGACTTTGTCACCGACCTCCCACGTTCTGACAGCTTCACCACAGTCATGGTGGTCGTAGATCGGTTCTCAAAATCATGCAGTTTTTTGGCACTAACTGGTCTTCCTTCTGCTCTCCAGGTCGCTGAGGTCCTGTTCCAACAGGTCTTCCGGCACTATGGACTTCCGGAGGACATTGTCTCGGACCGTGGCCCCCAATTCACCTCCCGAGTGTGGAAAGCTTTCCTGGAGAAGATCGGGGCCACGGCCAGCCTCACTTCCGGGTATAGGCCTCAGTCAAATGGGCAGGTGGAGCGCATGAACCAGGAGCTGGGGAGGTTTCTTCGTTGTCACTGTCAGGACCGGCAGGGTGAGTGGGCGAGGTTTCTTCCCTGGGCAGAATATGCCCAGAACTCCCTTGTTCACTCCTCCACAGGACTCACTCCCTTCCAATGCGTCCTGGGGTACCAGCCGGGGTACTGTCACATCTCCTCCCATTGCTCCCCTCCGGCGCTCTGATTCGCCGGTCTACTGAGCCACCGGTCTGAGCGCACCACCTCGGCAAACACAGGAATGGAAACCCAACGCACCCTAATCACCTCCAATGCACCTGCACCTCATCATCTCATCACCACCACTATTTAGCCCTGGACTGTTAGTTCATTGTTGTGTGTAATTGTTAGCGTCGTGTCGTTTACGCTCTCTTTGTTTTTCTCTTTATTAAGTAAACCTTTACCTTGTTAATTCCTGCGTCTGCATCCGGCCTCTTCGTATACTCAGTACTCATCACAGAAGTACTCAATTTGAAATATGAAATATTTGGTAGTGCACTTTTTTGTTAAACTTTCTGTTTGTATTTGGAAAATGTAGTGTGCCTGAAATGCTCAACTGATGCAGATTGGAAATTAATCAATATTAATTAATAAATTAATAAATATGACTTACAGTATGTGTCACGCTCTGGCTCCGGGACTCTGTATGTTGAGCCAGGGTGTGTTCGTTCTGTGTGGGTTGTTTCTATGTTGGGTTTTCTAGGTTGTTGTTTTCTGTGTTGGCCTAAGTGACTCCCAATCAGAGGCAACGAGTGTCAGCTGTTTGCTGGTTGTCTCTGATTGGGAGCCATATTTAAACTGTCTGTTTTCACTTTGTGTTTGTGGTTTCTTGTTCCTTTTGGTTTGTGTGTATCGAAGGACTTCACGTTTCGTTCGTTGTTTTGATCGTGTGATCTGTTTAATAAATAATATGTACGCATTCAACGCTGCGCATTGGTCCTCCTCCTTAAGCGATCGTGACAGTATGTTGGGTCTGTCTTCACAGGCTTCACATCATATCCTCCTTGTTTATCATTACTGCTTGATGATAGTGGAAAGACAAATGGAGATGGAAAGTGATTAGCCCCAATGACACAAGCTACATCAACTGTAAGACAACAACCCACACACTGGAATGGCAAAATATGATTTTCAGGGGTAAATTACAAATACTATACACACCACAACTCCTTTTGTGGACAACATTCCTTTATGCTGGCAGTTCTCAGACTCAGTGTAGGGGGCTTAGGGATGGAAGAACAAAAACCATATAGTTACAGAAAATATACTTTTCACAAGTCAAAGTAGCCAGAGCCACAGTTGCATTATCTAACGTTAGCCCCCCCCCCGATCTCCCCAAATGTAAAAAATAACAAAACTGTGCACTGCACATGCCTGACATGATTGTAATTTTCGGTGCAGCCCGTCCACCCGAAAAGAAATTTCCGGCTTTATGTGACATTGCATAAAGCCGTAAGTAAATTATTGGTAATGCCTGCCTCCTGAATCCAAGTGTTTAACACGGGGGAGGTGGCCAGTAACTTTATGATCACACTTGATCAATTTACCAGCTACAGTCATTTTTATACTTGGGTCACCTTACTTTGAACTGGTTTCATCTAAATATCATCAAATTTGATGAAAAGCATGATTTTCACTGTTCCGGACCTTTAAGTGTATGCATGTGTGTACCTGTTGTGTGTGCATGCGTGCATTGGTGCCTCCCTAGGCAGATGGGTTGGCACCCACAATGTTAACAGTATAGGGCAGGGATTTCTGAGACTATTGGTGCGTGCGTGCTTGCATGCGTGTGTGTGTGTGTGTGGGTGTGGGGGTGAGAGAGTGTGTGTGAGAGAGAGAGAACTGTTTAGTATTCCATTGATGTATGATGCTATGACAGTATTGATGTCCATGCCACCATTTGCCTGTCTAGTAAACATTGTTATGTTATTAGGGCGATTGACCCCAGACAGTGCAGTGCACATGTCAGTGAGATGTAGAGCCTGTGAACTGACAGTATGTCTTACAATATCTCCCAACAGAAATAGAGTATGAGAGGGAGGCTGCATCCCAAATGGCAACCTATTCCCTTTATGGTGCACTACTTTAGACCAGAGCCCTGTGTGCCCTGGTCAAAAGTAGTGCACTAAATAGGGAATAGGATGCCATTTAGGATACAGCTTGAGTGTGTCATGTCAGCCAAGGGTAATGTTGATTATGGTATTAGTTTTCTTATTTTCATTCTTAAGACCGACGCCATAGGTGAATCAATGTGTGGCTGGCTGATTCATTTCCTAATTCAGCCTCAGTAATCAACTGTTAGCTGCAGTCAGTGATCAGGATACAGGCTAAGGCTCTACTCTACCCTCACAGTCACAGAGAAACGGTAGGACTCTACTCTACTCTCACAGTCACAGAGAAAGGGTAGGGCTCTACTCTAGGGTAGGGCGGTATCCATCTTTTCATACCATTCCAGTACCATACTGGGGTATACGGTATTAGCGGCAGTGCACACATGGGGCGCTATTTCTTTCAACAACAAAAAAACAAAATTATTTGACACACAAAACAAATGAAGGCAGCAGGGATCTTTAATCAGGAGGGGATTGATTGTCTCTGCAGGAATGAGTGATTGTATTTTCTAGTTTATTCATGTCCTCTACCTGTTTTCCAATTCAATGTGCCTGTTTTATAGACTCCGGTATTCCTGTCTGACAGCCATCTCTCATCTCCCTCTCATCTTCACTAGAAAAAGATGACCCATAGTAAAGGTTAAAGGACAGGATGGGAGGGACCTCTCTATATTACACCAATGGCTGTGCACACAGGAGCTCTTGTATGGTTTTACCATAATTGACATACCCTTAAAAGCACAGTTCAACCTCATTTTACTGGTACTTACACTAATGGTCAAAAGTTTTAGAACACCTACACATTCAAAGGTTTTTCTTACTTTTCTACTATTTTCTGCATTGTAGAATAATAGTGAAGACATCAAAACTATGAAATAACACATATGGAATCATGTAGTAACCAAAAAAGTGTTAAACAAATCAAAATATATTTCAAATAGCCACCCTTTGCCTTGATGACAGCTTTGTACACTCTTGGCATTCTCTCAACCAGCTTCACCTGGAATGCTTTTCCAACAGTCTTGGAGGAGTTTCCACATATGCTGAGCACTTTTGAGGGCTGCTTTTTCTTCACTTTACGGTCCGACTCATCCCAAGCCATCTCAATTTGGTTGTCGGGGGATTGTGGAGGCCAGGTCATCTGATGCAGCACTCCATCACTCTCCTTCTTGGTAAAATATCCCTTACACAGCCTGGAGGTATGTTAGGTCATTGTCCTGTTGAAAAACAAATGATAGTCCCACTAAGCCCAAACCAGATGGGATGGTGTATTGCTGCAGAATGCTGTGGTAGCTATGCTGGTTAAGTGTGCCTTGAATTCTAAATAAATCACAGACAGTGTCACCAGCAAAGCACCCCCACACCATAACACCTCCTCCTCCATGCTTTACGGTGGGAAATACACATGCAGAGATCATCCGTTCACCCACACCGCGTCTCACAAAGACACGGCGGTTGGACCCAAAAATCTCAAATTTGGACTCCAGACCAAAGGACACATTTCCACCGGTCTAATGTTCATTGCTTGTGTTTCTTGGCCCAAGCAAGTCTCTTCTTATTATTGGTGTCCTTTAGTAGTGGTTTCTTTGCAGCAATTCAACCATGAATGCCTGATTCACACAATCCCCTCTGAACAGTTGATGTTGAGATGTGTCTGTTACTTGAACTCTGTGAAGCATTTATTTGGGCTGAAATTTCTGAGGCTGGTAACTCTAATGAACTTATCCTCTGCAGTAGAGGTAACTCTGGGTCTTCCATTCCTGTGGCGGTCCTCCTGAGAGCCAGTTTCATCATAGCGCTTCATGGTTTTTGCAACTGCACTTGAAGAAACTTTCAAAGTTCTTGAAATGTTCCGTATTGACTGACCTTCATGTCTTAAAGTAATGATGGACTGTCATTTCTCTTTGCTTATTTGAGCTGTTCTTGCCATAATATGGACTTGGTCTTTTACCAAATAGGGCTATCTTCTGTATACCCCCCCATACCTTGTCACAACACAACTGATTGGCTCAAACATATTAAGAAGGAAATAAATTCCACAAATTAACTTTTAAGAAGGCACACCTGTTAATTGAAATGCATTCCAGGTGACTACCTCATGAAGCTGGTTGAGAGAATGCCAAGAGTGTGCTAAGCTGTCATCAAGGCAAAGGGTGGCTATTTGAAGAATCTCAATTATAAAATATATTTTGATTTGTTTAACACTTTTTTGGTTACTACATGATTCCATATGTGTTATTTCATAGTTTTGATGTCTTCACTATTATTCTACAATGTAGAAAATAGTAAAAATTAAGAAAAACCCTTGAATGAGTAGGTGTTCTAAAACTTTTGACCGTAGTGCACATTTATGATATAGCCTATAGGCAACTGTGCTGTATAACATTTCGTCCTTCATTGCTGATAGACAATGGCATGCAGTATGCGTAATAGGTATAGGCATAATGCTTCAGTATTTTGGAAAGGTTTCAACAATTTTAATTGTAGTCATTTCAAATCAGCTATAGCCAATCATGTAGTTGAGGTTGTTGTACTGACCAGAATATCTCTCATTTGGGTGGACAGACTCGTGTTGCATTCCAAACCTATGATGAACCAAAAACATTGTACACTACTGGCCATTAGTTACATCATCATGGCTGTGACAAAGTAGTGCTGCACTCTATTGTCAGTTTGACAGCTTGGTTCATTTAAATGCCTCTCCACTTTGAAACCTTGAGTAAGGTGAGTGTAAATGTGACAGTAAGGTCACATTGTGTATGGTATAGTATGGTCACATTGTGTATAATGTTTGTGTTGTTTGGTTTTGTCTAGGCTTTATGTTATACAATAACCAAACCTTTGGTGGACCTCCAGAGAACCCTCTCAAAAGGGTTTCCAAGGCAACCTCAGAACCTG
Organism: Coregonus lavaretus; assembly: GCF_964263955.1. Lineage (NCBI taxonomy): Eukaryota > Metazoa > Chordata > Actinopteri > Salmoniformes > Salmonidae > Coregonus > Coregonus lavaretus. The sequence goes on along the minus strand of NW_028163844.1, from coordinate 90,924 downwards.
CACCAATTAGAACTCACAAAGGCTCTCCCCAACACTAAACTGCATAGAGATTAGAGAGGAATGAAGATAAACCGAAAGAACACAGCATGAAACAAACAGATACATATACACACACTGTGTTTGGGGAGAAGATTTGAGTAAACATGTCCCGAAGGCTTTGCTCCGCTCACTGTGTGACACACACACACATACATCCATAACGTGGTTCATGCTCTGTTATTACCAGAGACCTCTGTCAAGGCCACAGGAAAAACCAATAGCAAATAGTTCAGAGTAGGGTCAAACGTTTCGGGTAGCCTTCCACAAGCTTCCCACAATAAGTTGGGTGGATTTTGGCCCATTCCTCCTGACAGAGCTGGTGTAACTGAGTCAGGTTTGTAGGCCTCCTTGCTCGCACACACTTTTTTAGTTCTGCCCACAAATGTTCTATAGGATTGAGGTCAGGGCTTTGTGATGGCCACTCCAATACCTTGACTTTGTTGTCCTTAAGCCATTTTGCCACAACTTTGGAAGTATGCTTGGGGTCATTGTCCATTTGCTTTATCTTGGCCAGGTCGCAGTTGTAAATGAGAACTTGTTCTCAACTGGCTTACCTGGTTAAATAAAGGTTAAATTAAAAAATTAAAAAATTGCGACCAAGCTTTAACTTCCTGACTGATGTCTTGAGATGTTGCTTCAATATATCCACATACTTTTCCTTCCTCATGATGCCATCTATTTTGTGAAGTGCACCAGTCCCTCCTGCAGCAAAGCACCCCCACAGCATGATGCTGCCACCCTCGTGCTTCACGGTTGGGATGGTGATCTTCGGCTTGCAAGCAACCCCCTTTTTCCTCCAAACATAACGATGGTCATTACGGTCAAACAGTTCTATTTTTGTTTCATCAGACCAGAGGACATTTCTCCAAAAAGTACGATCTTGGTCCCCATGTGCAGTTGCAAATCGTAGTCTGCTTTTTTATGGAAGTTTTGGAGCAGTGGCTTCTTCCTTGCTGAGCGGCCTTTCAGGTTATGTCGATATATGACTCGTTTTACTGTGGATATAGATACTTTTGTACCTGTTTCCTCCAGCATCTTCACAAGGTCCTTTGCTGTTGTTCTGGGATTGATTTGCACTTTTCGCACCAAAGTATGTTCATCTCTAGGAGACAGAACGCGTCTCCTTCCTGAGCAGTATGACGGCTGCATGGTACCATGGTGTTTATACTTGCATACTATTGTTTGTACAGATGAACGTGGTACCTTCAGGCATTTGGAAATTGCTCCCAAGGATGAACCAGACTTGTGGAGGTCTACAATTCTTTTTCTGAGGTCTTGGCTGATTTCTTTTGATTTTCCCATGATGTCAAGCAAAGAGGCACTGAGTTTGAAGGTAGGCCTTGAAATACATCCATAGGTACACCTCCAATTGACTCAAATTATGTAAATTAGCCTATCAGAAGCTTCTAAAGCCATGACATCATTTTCTGGAATTTTTCAAGCTGTTTAAAGGCACAGTCAACTTAGTGTATGTAAACTTCTGACCCACTGGAATTGTGATACAATGAATTATAAGTGAAATAATCTGTTGTAAACAATTTATGGAAAAATTACTTGTATCATTGTCAAGGGCTGAGGTGTATGAAGTGTGGAAGTCAGGCGCAGGACACCGAAGCTTAGTCCAATAAAGTTTACTGAGAGAACCAACAGGCAAAATACAGTAAACGGCCTCAACAAAAAACAGAGGCGAGCAATACGCAAACTGTGCGTAAAACAAATAAACAAGAAAACAGATACGAAACACGCAGCACAACGGACAGGCGAAAAACAACACACAATCTAACCAAAGCAAAACAGGGAACTTATAGGACAAGTAATCAGAACACAAACGGACACAGGTGTAAAAGACAGACCAAAGCAATCACACCAAGAAACATTCAACGGTGGCAGCTAGTACTCCGGGGACGGCGAACGCCGAAGCCTGCCCGAACTAGGAGGAGGAGCAGTCTCGGCAGAATCCGTGACAATCATGCACAAAGTAGATGTCCTAACCGACTTGCCAACACTATAGTTTGTTAACAAGAAATTTGTGGAGTGGTTGAAACACGAGTTTTAATGACTCCAACCTAAGTGTATGTAAACATCCGGCTTCAACTGTACATGTCCTAAGGCAGGCAGGAGGCAGCTTTGTTGAAATAGCTGATTTTCATGGGTCCGCTGTTTGTGCGTGTGCACATGTGCCTGTGTATGTATTTCTTTCTGTATGTGTGTGTCTGTGTATGTGCTTGCGTGTGTATGTGGAAGGGTGTGGATGTAAGAGTGTGTGTTTTTTTTGGTGTCACTGACATCAGTGCTGTTTTTTCCCCCCTCCTTTGTGCAGTCTCATTTGGCTATGAGCGTGTGCATGGAGTGTGCGTGCATACATGCGTGCCTAGGGGCATGTGAGTGTCTGTGCACTAACCTGTGACTAAGGTGAAGGTACTAAAAACCTCAACCAGTGTCACACTATTGGCTTTAACCCTTCCATTTTTTTCTCCTCTCCTCTGGTCATCACCCAACCAAGGAAGAGCTTAGGCAGATCCCTCACCATGGCAACAACATCTTCTCCTTTACCCCTATCCACTTTCTTACTTCACCCTCCCCCTATTAGCGCTCCCCCTCTCGCTCTCTCTCTCTCTTTCTCTCTCTCTCTTTCTCTCTCTCTCTCTCTCTCTCTCTCTCTCTCACACACACACTCTCTCCCTCTCTCTCTCTCTCTCTCTCTCTCTCTCTCTCTCTCTCTCTCTCTCTCTCTCACACATACACTCTCTCTCTCACTCACGCACTCAGTCAATCTCCCCTGTCCTCACATGCTCTGCTATTCCATTCGCTAATGTTGGACCAGCCACTCGCTAAGAAATGTTCTCTACAGCATGCAAGGGATCCGAGGGCGAGTCAAGGTAAGCTTTCACAGGAACCTTGAGGAGGACAGTACTATAGAAGTCATGTCATATTCCTGTTCCTGTTCCTTTCTGACTGTGGTGAAAAGAAGACACTGGTAGGTGGCATGAGTGTGTGTGAGAGACCTTGTTAAACTGTTGCTGTATGTTTGTTAGTGTGAGAGCACCGCCAGCTGCAGCCTGGCTGCTGTGAGAGACAGATGGAGAGAGAGAGATGGAGAGAGAGAGAGAGTGAGAGAACGTGGGTCCGCTTAGCTGCCAGTCATATCAAAGGCGCTGGCTGTGCAGAAATATTTACTTGTGTGTGTGTGTGTGTGTGTGTGTGTGTGTGTGTGTGTGTGTGTGTGTGTGTGTGTGTGTGTGTGTGTGTGTGTGTGTGTGTGTAAGTGAATCTCTGTGTATTTGTGAGTGGGTGGGTAAAGGCATTTTGCGGATGTTTACATTATGCAGATGCTTGTGTGTGTGTGTGTGTGTGTGTGTATGTTCATCTGTGTGTATGATTGTGTGTGTGATTCCATGCACAAGCTTGTGTGTGTGTCTTGATGAGCACACTCCCTCAGAAGCTTCCATTGACACAGAGGGAATAAAGTGTCCTTAGCTTTTGAAAGCCCATATAAATAAAGTGCCTGATTGATGGTTCAATTTACACCGATTCATCTCTGGAAATGGAAATGAAGAACATTAGCCACATTCCGCTACATCAAGTGCAAGATGGAACAGATTGAGCTTCCTCTGTCTAATATATATATACCCAGTCATGCATCTAAAGAGAGAATGTGTGTGAGTGTGTCACTGTGCATGTGTGTGTGTCACTGTGTGTGTGTGTGTGTGTCACTGTGAGTGTCACTGTGTGTGTGTCACTGTGTGTGTGTCACTGTGTGTGTGTGTGTGTCACTGTGTGTGTGTGTGTCACTGTGTGTGTGTGTGTCATTGTGTGTGTGTCACTGTGTGTGTGTGTCACTGTGTGTGTGTCACTGTGTGTGTGATACTGTGTGTGTGTGTGTGTGTCACTGTGTGTGTGTGTGTGTCACTGTGTGTGTGAAACTGTGTGTGTGTGTGTCACTGTGTGTGTGTCACTGTGTGTGTGATACTGTAGATACTGTATACATCTCCCATTGTAATGTTCTGCATCTTTGTTTCTTTCTCGCCATCGTCTTGGTGACAGCTGGAAATAGACCTATAATGGGATCTTCTCAGGTGTACTGCTGCCTCAGATCTCTGTCAGCCAGCCAGGCTCCAGCTATGGGAGGTGATACATAGATCAGTGGAGGCTGGTGGCAGGAGCTATAGGAGGACGAGCTCATTGTAATGGCTGGATTGGAATACATGGAAAGGAGTCTAACATGTGGTTTCCATATGTTTGATATTGTTCCATTTATTCCATTCCAGCCATTACAATGAGCTTGTCCTCCTATCGCTCATCCCACGAGCCTCCACTGGCGTAGATAAGGAATACGCTCCACAGATTCATTTAGATGTTTGGTAAAGTCTGTTTCTAAGCAGGCATCATGTTTCTATAAATGACAGCAGAGGAGACTTTGATACTTGATGTAGGCCTGTACATTTACATTTACATTTTAGTCATTTAGCAGACGCTCTTATCCAGAGCGACTTACAGTTAGTGAATACATTTTTTTATTTATTTTTATTTTATTTATTTTTTATACTGGCCCCCCATGGGAATTGAACCCACAACCCTGGCGTTGCAAACGCCATGCTCTATCAACTGAGCTACATCCCTGCCGGCCATTCCCTCCCCTACCCTGGATGACGCTGGGCCAATTGTGCGCCGCCCATGAGTCTCCCGGTCGCGGCCGGCTGCGACAGAGCCTGGATTCGAACCAGGATCTCTAGTGGCACAGTTAGCACTGCGATGCGGTGCCTTAGACCACTGCGCCACTCAGGAGACTGTAGCCTGTACAGCCTAGCCTGGTCCCAGATCTGTTTGTGCTGCCTTGCCAACTCCTATGGTCTTTGAGTTGACAAGGTAGCACAAACAGATCTGGGACAAGGCTATATATAAAGCCCATCTCCCTCTTTCATATGTACAGTGCATTCGGAAAGTATTCAGACCCCTTGAATTTTTCAACATTTTGTGTGCAAATTTAAAAGAAATAACAAAACTGAAATATCACATTTACATAAGTATTCAGACCCTTTACTCAGTACTTTGTTGAAGCACCTTTGGCAGCGATTACATCCTCAAATCTTATTGGGTATTATGCTACAAACTTGGCACACCATGCTTCACCGTAGGGATGGTGCCAGGTTTCCTCCAGACGTGACGCTTGGCATTCAGGCCAAAGAGTTCAATCAGTCACCTCCCTGACCCAGGCCCTTCTCCCCCGATTGCTCAATTTGGCAAGGCGGCCAGCTCTAGGAAGAGTCTTGGTGGTTCCAAACTTCTTCCATTTAAGAATGATGGAGGCCACTGTGTCCTTGGGGACCTTCAATGCTGCAGAAATTTGTTGGTACCCTTCCCCAGATCTGTGACTCGACACAATCCTGTCTCAGAGCTCTTCGGACAATTCCTTCAACCTCATAGTTTGGTTTTTGCTCTGACATGGACTGTCAACTGTGGGACCTTATATAGACAGGTGTGTGCCTTTCCAAATCGTGTCCAATCAATTGAATTTACCCTAGGTGGACACCAATCAAGTTGCCGAAACATCTCAAGGATGATCAATGGAAACAGGATGCACCTGAGCTCAATTTCAAGTCTCATAGCAAAGGGTCTGAATACTTATGTAAATATGGTATTTCTGTTTTTTTTTAAATATAAATTTGCAAACATTTCTAAAAACCTGTTTTCGCTTTGTCATTATGGGGTATTGTGATGAGGAACATTTTTTTATTTAATCAATTTTATAATAAGGCTGTAATGTAAGGAAATGTGGAAAAAGTGAACGGGTCTGAATACTTTCTGAAGGCGCTGTATCCCAGTACTGTACCTGGATGTCTAAAGGTCCATTTGGAGTGCACTTGTTCTCTTCTACGTGTGATCCTCTCTTCTTTTCATTTATTCCATCTGTCATCCTCAACTCTCTCTCTCTCTCTCTCTCTCTCTCTCTCTCTCTCTCTCCCTCTCCCTCTCCCTCTCCCTCTCTCTCCCTCTCCCTCTCCCTCTCCCTCTCCCTCTCCCTCTCCCTCTCTCTCTCTCTCTCTCTCTCTCTCTCTCTCTCTCTCTCTCTCTCTCTCTCTCTCTCTCTCTCTCTCTCTCTCTCTCTCTCTCTCTCTCTCTCTCTCTCTTCCTCTCTCTCTAACCTCTCTTCATCCGCTAGCTCCATTTTCCACCTCACCGCCCTGCTTGTCATTCCCTCCTCCAATTGATTGGCCTCCATTCAATCTCATGATCTCTCATTTCCTTTTTCCCTCGTTCATTTCTCTCTCTCTGACTCTCTCTCTGTCTCTCTTTCCCTGTATCTCTCTCCTTTCACCTCTCCCTGTCCTTTATCTTCATTTCACCCTGATGGGCTCCTTCTTTTCTCCTCTTCTCCCTCCTTCACCTTCCATCCCCTGCTTCCCCCCCCTCTTGCTCTCTCACTTTCACTCCTCCCCTCCCCATGTGTGGGGGATAAGCACAAACTTTGATAAACTGTCAGATGAGTCACAAGGCAAATCTCCAAATCTCAAGTTCATCATTCACATAATATGTGGCTATCCAGCACATAGTGTGTGCGTGCTGTGTGTGTGTGGGTGTGCGAGTGTGCGTTTTGTTTGCACAAGCACACATTCTTTTATATATTCCCACCCATAATGAAGAAAAACAGCAAAACTGCTTATTGAATGGATGAAAGGTATGTTTTTTCACCTCTCATCAGTGCATTCTGTCTGGAAGACTGAATGCCGGATGAGCATGGCTGAAGGCGCAGTAGAAAGAACCCAGTGACATGGGGGTGTGTGGTCGGTATAGAGGCAGTTTGTGGGCGTATGGTTGGGTCTTATGTCAAACTCACTGAAATCTACCAACGCAGCAAATAAACTATTGGGGAGGGAAATGGAAAGATCAGTGGAGAAACTCACAGGGCGCTATGCGCATACAGGTAACGAGAGGATCAAGGCATGAAAGGAGGGGAAAAGGGAGATGAAAGGGTAAGTGTGAAATGGGAGGTGAGGTCGGAGTGAGGGAGGAAAGAGGAGAGTTGGCGGACAACATTCTAGGAAAAATAGATGCTACCTAGAACCAAAAACGTTCTACCAAAAAGGTTCCATGTAAAACCATATCCCCTCCACAAATAACCTTTTTTCTAAGGGTGCAGTATTGGGTTGGAGGGCGTGGAGGGCGATATAAGATAAAGAGATGTAGATTAGCATGAAATATAGGAAAAAGAGCGATGAGAATGAAAGGGTGAGGATGAGGTGGTGAAAAGGGGGATGAGGTGGCAGGAAAGAAGAGAGGTAGGATGGGGGGACCAGTATGGGGGGACCAGTATTGGAGGTCCATTATGGGGGGTCCAGTATTGGGGGTCCATTATGGGGGGTCCAGTATTGGGGGTCCAGTATGAGGGGTTCAGTATTGGTGGTCCAGTATGGGGGGTTCAGTATTGGGGGTTCAGTATGCAGGGTCCAGTATTGGTGGTCCAGTATGCAGGGACCAGTATTGGTGGTCCAGTATTGGTGGTTCAGTATTGGTGGTCCAGTATGGGGGGTTCAGTATTGGGGGTTCAGTATTGGTGGTCCAGGATTGGTGGTCCAGTATGCAGGGTCCAGTATTGGTGGTCCAGTATGCAGGGACCAGTATTGGTGGTCCAGTATTGGTGGTCCAGTATTGGTGGTCCAGTATGGGGGGTTCAGTATTGGTGGTCCAGTATGCAGGGTCCAGTATTGGTGGTCCAGTATGCGGGGGTGTCCAGTACTGAGGGTCCAGTATTGGAGGTCCAGTATGCGGGTGTGTCCAGTATGGGGGGTTCAGTATTGGGGGTCCAGTATGGGGTGTCCAGTATTGAGGATCCAGTATTGGGGGTCCAGTATTGGGGATTCAGTATTGGTGGTCCAGTATTGGTGGTCCAGTATTGGTTGTCCAGTATTGGTGGTCCAGTATTGGTTGTCCAGTATTGGTGGTCCAGTATGAGGGGTTCAGTATTGGTGGTCCAGTATTGGGGGTTCAGTATTGGTGGTCCAGTATTGGTGGTTCAGTATTGGTGGTCCAGTATGCAGGGTCCAGTTTTGGTGGTCCAGTATTGGAGATTCAGTATTGGTGGTCCAGTATGCGGGGGTGTCCAGTATGGGGTGTCCAGTATTGAGGGTCCAGTATTGGGGGTCCAGCATTGGGGGTCCAGTATTGAGGGTCCAGTATTGGGGGTCCAGTATGCAGGGGTGTCCAGTATTGAGGGTCCGGTATTGGGGGTCCAGTATGCGGGGGTGTCCAGTATGGGGTGTCCAGTATTGAGGGTCCAGTATTGGGGGTCCAGCATTGGGGGTCCAGTATGGGGGGTCCAGTATTGGGGGTCCAGTATGCAGGGGTGTCCAGTATTGAGGGTCCAGTATTGGGGGTCCAGTATGCGGGGGTGTCCAGTATTGAGGGTCCAGTATTGGGGGTCCAGTATGCGGGGGTGTCCAGTATTGGGGTCCAGTATGTGGTGTCCAGTATGCAGGGTTCAGTATTGATGGTTCAGTATTGGGGGTCCAGAATTGGGGTGTCCAGTATGCGGGGTCTAGTATTGGGGGTTCAGTATTGGGGGTCCAGTATACGGGGTCCAGTATTGGGGGTCCAGTATGCGTGGTCCAGTATTGAGGGTCCAGTATTGGGGGTCCAGTATGCGGGGGGTCCAGTATGCAGGGTCCAGTATGCGGGGGGTCCAGTATTGAGAGTCCAGTATTGGGAGGTCCAGTATGCGGGGACCAGTATGCGGGGGGTCCAGTATTGAGGGTCCAGTATTGGGGGGTCCAGTATGCGGGGGGTCCAGTATTGGGGGTCCAGTATTGGGGGTCCAGTATGGGGGGTCCAGTATTGGGGGACCAGTATTGGGGGAGCGTTATTAGAGAGAGATGGATGGAGATAAGGACAGCAGCTCAGACAAGGGAGGTAAAGAGCCACAGCATCTGGTCCATGGCTGGGAGTCACCCTCCACTATTTAGTAAGAGAGAGAGAGAGGGAGGGAGAGAGAGGTGAGAAAATACAAGGCCAATCTGCCAGACATCAACACAACACCCTATTCAGCACTGCAAGACCGCAGTCCGTTTAGCTCCAAGCATATTGGCATAACCGTACATACTGCTAAAGTGGTATTATAGAATAATGACTGTTGAATGCACTAGCCTGGAAATGTTTTATGTATTCTATTGCCTGTATATTCAGGTGCAACGTCATTATGAACATGTTAAAGTTGGTTTCTGTGTCATTCTCTATCTCTCTCTCTCTCTCTCTCTCTCTCTCTCTCTCTCTCTCTCTCTCTCTCTCTCTCTCTCCATCTATTGGTTTTGTCTATCTATTTCTCTCTCTCTCGTCCTCCCTCTTCTCTCCCCCCTGCTCTGTATTGCTTGTCCCCCCATGACTCTTAAATCTCTAGAGGCAGGAGGTGGGGTAAAACTCTGGTTGAGAGACTAATAGAAAGAGTCATGATAAAGCTGCTTAAAGACACCATGACAATAGACATTCCGAAACATCGGTACTGAGCATTGTCACTGTCACTCACTCCTACAGAGCAGGCAGGCATCAATGCCATTGACATTGGAACAAAGGTTTATTGATGGCTATCTCTGTCAGGTGTCAGGGAATTCTTACCTTGGCTATTTGGCATTGTAAAGCTTATTTGTTATGTTGTTTCTGGTCAGGTCATGTGCTCAGGAAAAACTCCTGGCCCAAATAATGAGACACACGAATGGAGTGGATAAGCACTTTCACATTGCCTTGAACATTGTATCCCCTCTTGCACATGCTGTCATGTGCATACAAATACAGTTATATTTGATCACGTGTCACTATACATGTCTTTATATTCCATAGTAATGTGTGAGGACACACACCACTGGGGAGATATTAAGAGCTCTAATGTTAATCCATTACTGCAACTGAATGATTCAGGACCTAAATGTACTTCTTGCTCTTTGTACCCTCTGTGTGATGATTACAGAAACGTAGTGTACTGTACTTGCTTATACTGTGTGTGTCCCAAATGGCACCCTGTTCTCTTCATAGTGCACTAATTTTGACCAGCACAATAAAGGGAATAGGATGCCATTTGGGACTCAGCCACTGTCATTCATCTTGTCCTATTCTTTCACATCAAAGAATGTTTTAAATGTTTTTATGTTTATGTTTTTATTTTATTTTTTCTCCAATTAGTAGTTACGGTCTTGTCCCATCGCTGCAACACCCGTACAGACTCGGGAGAGGCGAAGGTCGAGACACAACCCTGCCAAGCCACACTGCTTCTTGACACATGCTCGCTTAACCCGGAAGCATCAATGTGTCAGAGGAAACACCGTACAGCTGGCGACCAAAGTCAGCGTGCATGCACCCGGCCCACCACAAGGAGTCGCTAGAGTGCGATGGGACAAGGACATCCCAGCCGGCCAAACCCTCTCCTAACCTGGACAACGTTGGGCCAATTGTGCGCCGCCTCATAGGTCTCCCAGTCACGGCCGGCTGCGACACAGCCTGGGATCAAACCCGGGTCTGTAGTGACGCCTCTAGCACTGCGATGCAGTGCCTTAGACCGCTGCGGCACTCGGGATGCCCCAAAGAACGTATTTCTACTGGGGGGGAAAAAAGCACCAAATATTTATTTATTCCCATTGGGACAGAAGGCCACATTGAGCACAAAATCTACAGTTAGAAAACATACATTGGGATAAAACATTGGGTCAGTTTAAAGGACTGATGGTGTTGCTGGTTCAATAGGAACCGCAGGGTGTTTCTGATCATATGTCTGATGCATGTGTGTCAAGGAACTGAAAAGGCTATTCTTCTGTAAATATTCTGAAGTGTGTAGGGCTGCTATTATGTAAAGGAGCTTGTGATAAAGAGCTGCTGCCTGCCAGTATTGTACAGTACAACAGTACATTGTGCTGTGTTGAAGTATACACACTAGTATGTGTCAGCAGGTCAGAGCTTGCCTGGTCTCCTTAATGTGAAGGCTTACTGGTGTCACTAAGACTAGGATTCAATGCAAGGCGTGTTATACTGTATAGCCGATAATGCGCCTTAAGCAATGTTTCCGCATTTGCGGAGATGGCGTTCATGGTAAAAATGGCATAAATGTTGGCTCAAGCGGAGATTACATTACGGATTGAAACTCGGCCTCGGGTTGTACAACTGACACACAACACATTTGACACAATAGTTGTGACACAACAGATTTGATGAGTTTATCTGCATCATTTCTTTTGACACAATTATTGGGTCTCTTCTCCAGAGCCAGACAGACACAGACAGAGCACAGCTCATGGCCATCCACTAGACAATAACAATGTACTTGAGCATTATATTGGGTTTCAATGAGAGCCGTTTTCATGATGAAGATGGGGATTCATGCCATAATGTGAATAGGCGCTGGGCACCCAATCTGGCTCCTCTAAAACACAGACAGACAGACAGACAGACAGAGTGCTGCTTCACTGGGCACGCTGCAGAATGGAGTTCAAGTGATGCTCATCTCATTTCATTGATGCTCTCTCATTCTGAAGCTCCATTACACTGTAAACCCCAAGATTTGAGGAAACCGATTGCACTTCATTATTTTAATATATCAATCTAATCAAATGTTCTAATCAAATCAAATGTTATATGTCACATGCTTCGTAAACAACAGGTATAGACTAACAGTGAAATACTTACTTAAGTTACCGCTTGCCATGCGTTAGCAGAGAGAGCAGTCTATGACTTGGGTGGCTGAAGTCTTTGAGAATTATTAGGATGTCACACCCGGGCTCTGGGACTCTATATGTTGAGCCAGGGTGTGTTCATTCTATGTGTTATATTTCTATGTTGGGGGTTCTAGTTGTTCTGTTTCTATGTTGGCCTGAGTGACTCCCAATCAGAGGCAACGAGTGTCAGCTGTGGCTGGTTGTCTCTGATTGGGAGCCATATTTAAACTGTCTGTTTTCCCTTTGTGTTTGTGGGTTCTTGTTCCAGTTGGTTCTGTGTTTTGTACCGTGGACTTCACGAGTCGTTTGTTGTTTTGTTTATTGTCAGTATTTATCACTATAGATAAATAAACATGTTCGTTCATCACGCTGCGCCTTGGTCTACTCAATACGACGATCGTGACAGAAGAACCCACCATACAAGGACCAAGCAGCGTGTCCAGGAGCAGGCAGACTGGACATGGGAGGAAGCGCCGGGGAAGGAGATGGAGAGGTTGGCGATGGCCCAGGTGGGCAAATCGTGGTCCTGGGAGGACATGCTCGGGGGCAAAGGGCCATGGGCTAGGATTAAGGCCCTGGCGAGAGAGGAGCAGCGGCGTCAGCAGTGTCATCGTCGGACGGATGAGAGGCAACCCCAAAAATTTTTTAGGGGGGGGCACACGGCATGGGCGGCTGGGCAGCAGGAGGCTGCCACAGGGCGATTTGGAGAGGAGGCCACCGGGTTTGGGGGGCCAGAAGGCAGGTTGGCGGAGCCTGGATGGAGAGCGGAACCAACTTCCCGTACTCAGGCATGGCAGCATGGGACGGGGCAGGTTCCGCGGTATGCGGAGCGGCGTACTGTGCCACGAGTGGTCCGGCATAGTCCGGTACGTCCTGTGCGTGCACCCCGCACGTGTCGTGCGAAGGTGGGTATGCAGCCAGGACGGAGTGTGTCGGCTCAACGCTCGTGGTCTCCAATGCCTCTCCGCGGTCCCGGATATCCTGCTCCAGTGTCACGTGCTGTTATGCCAGTACGGGTACACAGCCCTGTACGTCCTGTGCGGATGCCTCACACAGAGTGTGTGAAGGTAGGCATTCAGCCAGGACGGGTTGTGGCCGCTCTTCACTCCAGGTCTCCTATCCGTCTCCACAGCCCGGCCCGGCCTGTTCCTGCCCCTCGCACCAAGCCTACGGTGCGCGTCGCCAGCCCGGCCCGGCCTGTTCCTGCCACTCGCACCAAGCCTACGGTGCGCGTCGCCAGCCCGGCCCGGCCTGTTCCTGCTCCTCGCACCAAACCTACGATGTGCGTCGCCAGCCCGGCCCGGCCTGTTCCTGCCACTCGCACCAAGTCTACGGTGCGCGTCGCCAGCCCGGCCCGGCCTGTTCCTGCCACTCGCACCAAGCCTACGGTGCGCGTCGCCAGCCCGGCCCGGCCTGTTCCTGCTCCTCGCACCAAACCTACGATGTGCGTCGCCAGCCCGGCCCGGCCTGTTCCTGCCACTCGCACCAAAGCTACGGTGCGCGTCGCCAGCCCGGCCCGGCCTGTTCCTGCCACTCGCACCAAGCCAGGGGTGCGAGTCGTCAGCCTGGTCCAGCCTGTTCCTGCCACTCGCACCAAGCCAGGGGTGCGAGTCGTCAGCCTGGTCCAGCCTGTTCCTGCCACTCGCACCAAGCCAGGGGTGCGAGTCGTCAGCCTGGTCCAGCCCGTTCCTGCTACTCGCACCAAGCCAGGGGTGCGCATTGTCAGCCCGGTCCGGTCCGTTCCTGCTCCACGCACCAAGCCAGGGGTGCGTATCGTCAGCCCGGTCCGGCCCGTTGCTGCTCCACGCACCAAGCCAGGGGTGCGCATCGTCAGCCCGGTCCGGTCCGTTCCTGCCTCACGCACCAAGCCAGGGGTGCGCGTCGTCAGTCCGGCACAACCCGTGCCTGGGTCATCGGTGCCTAATCAGGTACCGCTCGACTGCTCCACAACGGAGCTGAAGCTATCCGCTCCTACTACGTCCAGTTCAGCTCCAGCCAGCGGGGCCAGACCGGACCAGGGGCGTTATGGGGGGATTATTGGAGGGTGGTGGGCAAGCCCGGAGCCAGAACCGCCGCCGAGGAGGAATGCCCACCCAGCCCTCCCCTGTTTTGTTCTATTGGAGGCGCGGTCGCAGTCCGCGCCTTTAGGGGGGGGGGTACTGTCACACACGGGCTCTGGGACTCTATATGTTGAGCCAGGGTGTGTTCATTCTATGTGTTATATTTCTATGTTGGGGGTTCTAGTTGTTCTGTTTCTATGTTGGCCTGAGTGACTCCCAATCAGAGGCAATGAGTGTCAGCTGTGGCTGGTTGTCTCTGATTGGGAGCCATATTTAAACTGTCTGTTTTCCCTTTGTGTTTGTGGGTTCTTGTTCCAGTTGGTTCTGTGTTTTGTACCGTGGACTTCACGAGTCGTTTGTTGTTTTGTTTATTGTCAGTATTTATCACTATAGATAAATAAACATGTTCGTTCATCACGCTGCGCCTTGGTCTACTCAATACGACGATCGTGACATAGGACCTTCCTCTGACACCGCCTGGTATAGAGGTCCTGGATGGCAGGGAGCTCAGCCCCAGTGATGTACTGAGCTGTACGCACTACCCTCTGTAGTGCCTTGTGGTCGGATGCCAACACATTTCACACAGTTTCACACAGTTTCAGGGTGTAATAATTAGTCATTAATAATTATTCTATCAATCCACCCTTTGACTAAATATTACACACATACTCACAAAATATATGTTGTTATAGAAATTAATCACACACATTGAAGCACATAAGTTGATTTGCATATAAAAACATTAAAAATGGTCTCATTCAATACAGGTTAATCAGGGTTACCCCATGATTAAAAGCGTAACGTTACTCTTTAGCAATGGTACCTAAACTGTTTACCCACTATCTGGAAACAACAGTCTAAGCCTATAGTGAAGAACATTTGCTTCATCACATCCTGCAACATCGGTTAACTAGTACATCATACTTAAAAGAAGACTTTAATACACAAAAGATCATTACAATAACTTTTAAACTAGAGATTTGTAGTTCTAGGTAAACATCCAGTCACAGTTCTTCGTTAGATTTTCACTGCAACCTTCACACATTAGAACTAAGAAAAGTTTCATCCAGTCTCAAACTATCTGAATAGTCGTCATCTTCCACCAAGCCTGGTGGGTCATATTCTTCATTCGGTTGGTCGGAGTCCGGGATTGGGCCGTATCTCACCATCTGCTGTGATACTGCACTCTCCAACGCCTTGCTCACCAACCCCCGGACACAGGGAATAAGACAACATCCACAAAGAACAAGCATACCCATAGACGCGATTGCTGCGCCTAAAATAGTTACAACAATAGTTTTCCATTTACCAAACATTTGATCAAACCAACCAGTCATTGATGTATTCACCCCCCAGTTCTCAGCCCATTCTTTAATTAATGCAGTGAGACCTGCCAGTGCTCTAGTTACTGTACCATCTGGGGCTGTATTGTTGGGGATAAACATACAACAATGACCTCCCACCATCTTGCAAATCCGCCCTTCTCTGCTAAAAGCATTTCGAGAACCAAACTATTCTGCAGGTCATGAGTGAGGTGGCGGATAATTGGTCTGAAATTCCCTCAACTGCATCCCCTGTTTAATTAACGAACCTTTGTAGTAATTAATCCAGTCAACATTTTTATCAATTGTAAACCACCAGAAAAACGTTGTTGTAAACCCTTCTCCAATTTGATCTGTGATTCGCATTACTTTGGTGTCGATAACATTGATAATCTCCGGGGTTCATGGTGAATTGGGGTGCCTTAGTATTATCCTTTTTAAGAGTGGTTATTTTAATATCAGAACAATTAGGTGAGGTTTGGTTTGATCCCAAATCTATCACACAAGAGAACATGGTCTGAGGCATAGGTGCAGTTACAAGGGTTGGCCTACCTGTTGAACAGGCATAACAATTAGTTTCACCCAACGCCCTAGCTGTGTAGTTCATCCACCTTACCCAGAAGTTCTCATTTGAAATTCCTTCTACTTCTCCTTGGTTCATTTCCTGCAAGAGGAAATATTCTACCCTTGGTGGTTTAGTGCTATTTAGGATTCCTTCTGAGGGCCTTCCACGGGTTATTAGACTATTTGTTGATACCTCTGGTGATGTGGTCCTCTGTAGCTCAATTGGTAGAGCATGGCGCTTGTAATGCCAGGGTAGTGGGTTCGATCCCCGGGACCACCCATACGTAAAGATGAATGCACGCATGACTGTAAGTGTCTTTGGATAAAAGCGTCTGCTAAATGGCATATTATATTATTATTATATTATTATAACATTGGATCTACCTGCTGATCTGTCTCGGAGGTGGAAGATTCATTTATCTCCTGAAAAATGAACCTCAAACATATATCTGCCCCGAAATCATCAACACAGGCCCAATAGTTCCTTGCTATGTCATCTTGCATAATTGACTTTACCGTTATCACCAGTTCCTGTTTAATTCCCCATCGGTGTACTGCGTCCATTCCATTCTCATAGTATGTTCCACAGGTATGTTTAAACACCCTTGCCCAAGGACATGAGCGTTCCCCAGCGCAAATGTATTTACCATACCTTCTAGGTCCTAACTTTCTTGTACACGCCCCCTTCTTACCAAAGCCCCTAAAACCTCCTATCTCTTCATGGGAGAAGTCGAATCGTATCTTGAATCCCCCATCTTGTCCTAAACTGACTTTAACTATTAAAATAATCATTCCCCCAATAGTCTTTCTTGGTTTCAGTATTTCTACGAGATCGAATCAGTGCCTTGGTATTATTTTGTTCATCATTTCCCTGTTTAGGTTGACCTGGATAAATCCATAATATGGTTAACATGATGATGCAGCTCAGAGTCCCCCAAAATCCCCAAAGCCATCCCAATCCTGTCCCTGACCCACCTGCCTGGTACTTCCCCATACCCACACCTCTATAAACACCACACAGTGATGAAAGGTCGGGGTAGGGTTTCTTCGTTAACAGAGTTTACCCCCGAACTCTAGTGGTACAGTTCTTCTCTTTAACTCTGTGTGTGTTCAACGGTGTTGGTATGTGGGCCTACCTTTTTGCAGTGGGTAACGTGGACCCAAGTGGCTCTCTCAGCTATTCTTATAGCGAAGGCAGTTACCAATAGGACTTGGTATGGTCCCTCCCAGCGTGACTGCTTTCAATCCTTTTTTCTCAACGATTGCATCCACACCCAGTCTCCAGGTTATATACTATGAATCACCTTCTCCTTTAATTCTCCTGTAGGACACAAATTCTTAGACATACGGTTAACAAACAATTTTCTCATGTGTTCTGCTAGTGTATTCTCTAGTTCTATGTCTGCCTGTTCTGGTCCTGCCAACTGTGGCATTCTGTAAGGTCTTCCAAACACTTTCTCAAAGGGGGATAACCCATCTTTATCTGGGGTTACTCTAAATATCTTCCCTTCACTCTGTGATAACTCTATAAAATCAATTTCCAATTGCTGGAAGGGGTACTTAGCCAGAGGATACTCACCCTGAGGTGCCCTTTGTCTGCCCTGGTGATTATTTTGAGCACAGATAACACATCTTGAACAAAAGCTTTTTATTTTATTTTTTATAATTAGTAATCCCATATGCAACCAAGTGTTGTCTAATCTGCTCTACCATCCATCCCTCCCGTTGACACATGGATCTGCCCGTGTGTCAATATTGCAGCATATCCAAACGGTAATTTCGGGAGAATTGGTAAGCTGTCTTTGACCCATATTCCTTCCTTATTTACTGCGCCTTGCTTCACCCATCTGTGAACTTCCTTAATTGGGGCCCTACTGTAGCTCTCTATAAGTAGATCTCTATCTATCGAAACTTCCTATTTTGACAGCTGACTGGGACCAGAGAAGTGTTTTAACCCTGCTGACAACATTTGATAATACCTCAACTTACTTCTATCCCGTAAAAGTAATCCAAGATTAGTACATTTTACTAGCAACAGGTATCCCTCATTCAGGGAAAGCTCTCTCTCTCTTCTGTTATTTTATGGTTCGAATCATATATATTATTACTAAATTATAAATTTCTTCACACTTTTCACAGTACTATAAATTACCCTCAACTTGGTAAAATAAACTATCTTAAAGTCCTCCTCTCATGCCTTTAGAATTTACCAGTGTGGATGATCAATTAACACCAGAAAGTCAAAACAGAGTTCAGAGGCCATTGAAATCATTCAACGAACTGTTCCATCCCATAGTATACTAAACATTACCATCATCCTAAATATTTAATAAATGTTACTTATCACAAGTGTTCATTAAGTCCTCATGACATTTATTCTCATAAGAAATCATGTATACCCAAAACTCAGTCAAAACCGAAAAACTCCATAAAATTCACTGTGTGTGCTCCTTTAAGACTTATCACCTTTGACCTGTTGAAAACCCCCTAAAATCAAAATAACAAGGCTTTATAAACATCATACTAGGTGTGTTGTTTTTTATTTGAAAAACCCAATTGAAAAACAACAACCAAAAATAGCCAGGCCCCACTTAATTTGGTAGCTCCCTTTAATGACCTAAATACTGCCTAACTCCACTAAACTGCTCCCCCTAGCCCTGGGCAACATTCCAATGAGATAAGCGAATCTCTTTCTCCTGGAAGAGAAATTATACATTTTGTTAACCTTCAATTGCCATCAGTAATCTAAAGATGGTAAGTACACACAAAACATGATACAGATATCCCCAGTCCTAACTCATCAATAATCGTATCAATCTAATTCCTCATAACTAATCCATAAAACCACTCAAAATTCCTTGAGTATACAATGATTATGTTTAATAGATTACCCTTCAGATCATATCCTCTTTAAATCTCACAATGATTATTGAACCCCTAAATCTGCTCCATGTGATCCCATATCAAATGATCCATTATTGTTTATTTGATCAACACCTTAGGAAAATCAGTTTCCCCTTCTATTGTTCCTGTCACCCTTCTTAATGTCATATTTCACTCATTTGCCAATATAATCCCTTACTTCATATAAGTAAGCAGTGATATTTTATTCCAGGCATCTATTTAAAAAATGTTTGATACGTTGTCTCCTACTGTAGGGGATTTCCCTCAATCCTGGGAAAAAACAAAAACAAAAAACTCCCCCCTCAGAACACATCGGATAACTCCACGTTTCATTACATTCACTAAACCTATAAATAACAAACCCATAACCACCTTCCGGTAATCTACTGATTTAAACCTGTTGCATTAATTTATTAAAATATAAACCTATTGTTTAATAAATCCACTGTTTGCATTGAACACATCTCTCAGTCTCTCTAGGTATTGACTAATACTGTCTCCCTGCTTACACTCGTGGACTTTGGAAAAGTCGGCATGTCTGTGATAATATTCTTTCAGATTATCACATAGTTGTGCCAATTTATCTCCATAAGCCCCTCCTGCTGCCCACTCTAGAACCGGCGCATTCCCATCTCCGGGAACCCAGTTTCCTCTCACTGCCGCCCTATCCTTTAACACTATCTGTCTGACTGCCCTCTCTAGTTCCCCTGTATTCAGCTTAAAGCTGGCAGTCAGCCCTTCCATATCTCTTCTGAACTGGTGTACCCCTGTCTTAGGGTGGGGTATCCCTTCCACTGCTCTCACTGCATCTCTCTGCTTCGTTTACTAAATCCTGGCATTAGTAAATTCTATCCAAACACCACCAAAAACGAATAACATATTTGCATACACATAACTAGAAAGCATGAATTTAATGCCATTCTTGCTTAAACAATGCAATTCAACATTTCTCATCACCCAATTTCTATTTATTTTTTCACACAGGAAACCCTGTACAATCTCTATCCTCTATTGCTGACTTTCCATCTAACATTACTGTTCAACATTTCTCAAATCTAATTACCTCTGTTATCAACTAAAATTATAGCCACCTCTTATGAAACCCCCAATCTGTCATTGTTTAGAATACAGCAGACATAGGTAACTGTCCTTTCTAAGTAGGCTACAAATAACACCTAACACATGCCGTAGTTGACCAGCATATATTGAATTTATCTCCATAGTATTAATATCCAATGTAGTGATTGACGTTCCTTAATGGAAACCCTAAATTGGCTTTGTACAATATTATATTAATTATGTCTCACCTATGACGTATTTCTGCGTTTGGGTGAGCAAGTTAATATATAATTATTATTCCAATTATTATTTTATGAAGTCTCTAGCCTTTCATTCAACACAAATCCCCATCATCAAATATACTCCCAGCAGAACTGAAAAAAAACAAAACAGACTGTGATTTCCAGGACACTGCCCCTTTGTTTCTGGCCTCACTATCTCCCCGAGAGTTGGCACTCCCTTAAGGTCTCTCTTACTCCTCTTTTTCTCTCCCAATCTGCTCTTGGTAAACTGCAACTTTTTTAACCTCAATCACTGTTGCTGTGCCGTTCTCCACCCTATCAAAATATTTTTAATGGTCCTGCTTATCTCTGGTCTCATTCCACTGAGGAACGCTATATTTTTAATTGCTGATGGTAGGGCGCATCATTCCCCTGTCTCTGGTCTGGCTTGGGTATGCCACTGTTTGCGTTAAACACATCTTTAACCCTCTCTAAGTACTGGCTGACAGTCTCACTATCCTCTTGTTTACACTTATGTACTTTAGAGAAGTCTGCATGACGATGGTAATGTTCTCTGAGGCTATTACACAATCCAGTTATTTTCCCAACATACTCTCCGTGATCGGCCCATGGCAAAAGTGCCCTCTGGGCATCCCCTGAAACCCACTGCCCTCTAATGGCAGCCCAAACCTTACTATTCCTGTTTTGGGGTACGTCATTCCTTCTACCGCTCTGGCCACGTCCTCTGTGTTCATGGCCTGTCTGCTAAATGGCATATTATTATTATTATTACTGTATACATCTAAGGTTGCTGGGGCCCCTTCATTCCCTGCCAATAGATTAGGTAAGGCTATCAGTGGGTACTGGCCCCCTCCTACTCTCTCATCTCCTGACTCATACTGACACCCTCCTGAGCTTAGCTCTTATTCCTCCTGTTCCTCTCTTTTCTGTTTCTTTAGATCATTACCACCATTTTCATGCATTTGTTTAATCATGGACTCTAGTTTAATTACTCTCTTTTCTGTTTAATTTAGATCAGTACCACAATTGACATGCATTTGTTTAATCATGGATTCCAGTTGAATTACATCAAGTCGCCCAGTAAAGCAAAAAATTTTCTTCCAATTAGGTGCATAATACACATTTCGTTTGTCTCTAATTTCCATGTATTTCTCGTCCCCAGTAAATTCTGGGACATCTTGTGAGGATTTGCCTCCCATGGTTGGTACTGATAAAAATCCCTTAGCCACCTTTTTTATATAACAAGTTATTCAAAACAGTTTCACACAACAATTGGAATCACCCCTTCCTGTATAGGTATTCTTGACTAGTCCCCCAGAATTATCTCATACTCTACGGAGGAATTTATTCCCACAATGTAATCTTGATAATTCCTGACAGTCTCATACAACAGGAATGGGTTCTCCCTCCTCTCTATACAACCACCTGGAATTATTCATAGATGTGACGTTTGAGCAAATATTAGGTCTCACACATATACAACCTTACATGATTATTGGTTAACACCATCGGTAACCCGGAGTTTATAAGGCTCCAGTTTCATGAAACGGATAGAGTTACGGCAAAATCTACAGTTGTTTGTGACTTTTGACTTGACTAATATTCTATTTCTCACACATGCTATTTTAATTCCTTCTGGTGTACTTTTTGTATTTGTTTAACCCGGATTATTTGTTGACTGTTATATAATCTCTTACAGGTTACATCCCTTAGGTGTACTTTTAATAGTTCCTTCTATTTCAACACCGGGTAGTTTCTTTTGGTAATTGGCCTATTACCGTGAATTGTTACGGACCCACCAACATCAAATTGGCTACAACCTTAAATCGGCTACCGGCTACAACCTTAAATTGGCTACCTTAAAATGGCTACGCATTGATCAATTTGCTACTTTAAATTATGACGTTACCCTCAGTCAATATTTTAGCAAGTTCTCAAATCAATTTCACCAAGTAATTAATAAAGACTACTGACCTTATCCTTGCAGCCGAGATTCAATGTAGGTTTGGATTCCGTCACTGTCTCTGTCATTAATCAGGTGTCCTCTGGCCTGTCTCAACCCTTAATGTCAAAGGGCAGGACTTTCTATTTACGAATGTATCATTCGCCTGTCGACGGTTTTCAGAGTTACCTGGAATGACAGAGGCAGGTATTGGATTTCGGCTAAGAAGGACCAAGCTGTTATGTGAATTATTTAACAAACTATTTCAGTGTCTCTGTGCGTCTCCCAAAAGGATCAAGAAACGGACAGAGTCCCGGTCTGCATAGTCAGAGATGTTTATTCATTGAGAATTCTGCCATCACAATTTCAGAGTCCATCTTTTATACTCACACATTCTAACACATTTCACACAGTTTCAGGGTGTAATAATTAGTCATTAATAATTATTCTATCAGAGTACATTTACTTGATGTGATTTTGTAGTCATTACTCAAACCGATAGAGTCACTGTGACCATGTAGGGGGTCCAGATTTGAGATGTAACAGCTTGAAATGTTTGTGTAAGTCAAAAAAGGTTGTAAATACATTGAACTTTAAGCTCATTGTTACTTAAATACATAAGTTATTAGTGGTTTGAACTCTAAACAGATGTTAAGACATTTTTATATGAAGTTGATTGAACTTAGAATACTCTTTTGTAAACTCTTTATATGACAATACATTACATATCTCATGAGGCCTTATTTTGAGGCCTAGTTTTACAGGCCACATCAGGCCTGCAAGTAGGGTTGCAAAATTTCAGTAACTTTCCCAGAATTCCCTGATTTTCCCAAAATCCTGGTTGAAGGATTTCCTGCTTATTCCCTCGCGTTTCCAAGAATCGTCCAACCGGTATTTCTGGAAAACCTGGTAACTTTTGCAAAGCCAATGTTAGGATATCCAACAGTTGGAATTTTTATTCAGCCGCAACCTGCATTCATAATGACTGCCAGGAAAAGGAACATTGTGAGGAGACTACCTAAGCCATTTAAACTGGAACAATTGTTTCAGTAAAGGGTGTAAAAAATCAAACTAACTGATTGGATTAGTTTAATGTTATGTATCTTTGTGTAGCATAAGACTAATCTATCAATCAATGAACAGTATATCCCCCTTATGTACAGGCTACCGCTGATGTATCCCTCACCAACTCATATACAGTTTAGTATAGTATGGAGGTCAAACAACTACCAAAGGCTGTAATGTAACAAAATGTGGAAAAGGTCAAGGGGTTTCAATACTTTCCGAATGCACTGTACATGCAAAAACACAGACATTAAAAACTATTCAAAAAATCTACCTGCAGTAGAGCATGCTGGAAACATGTCCTTCCTTCTTGTGGGCAGGGTGGGTGGCTCCGAGAGGAGGGAGGGTGTGGGATGTGGGTGTGAGGGAGATTTCAGTTCAGTTATCTCTCACAGCTTCGTAGACAACAGGTGTAGACTAACAGTGAAATTACGGCTCTTTTTCCAACAATGCAGAGTTAAAGATAAAATATATAAAAAAATACTAATAGTTACACGACAAATAAATACACAGTGAGTGTGAGAGAGTGTGGAGTCAGTATGGATGTGTGTGCATGTTATGTGTGTGTGTAGGCATATGTAGTGTGTGTGTGTGTTGGGGTGTCAGTGTAAGTAAGTGTGAGTGTGTGTGTGGGTGGGTGGAGTCCAGTGTGGGTAATTGTGTGGGTGAGAGAGGGAGGAGACACATGAGACATACAGCAGATGAGAAAGTCTTGCCCTTCCTCTGGCCCCTCCCAGCCCCAGGCTCTCTCCTCCCCTCTGTGTGCTGAGGAGCTGAAGTGTCAAACTGTGTACCGAGGCAGGACAGGTGAAGGAGGAGGGAACAGAGCAGGACTGCCTGCACTTCTTCAAAGACCGAGAAAGAGAAGAGAGTGAAAGGGAGAGAAGGAGTGAGATAAAATAAAGTGACAGTGACAGTACCAGAGACGTGTGCCCCTGTTATAATGCTGAGAAGAAAGAGGAGTGTTTCCTTTGGGGGATTCGGCTGGTACGTTACCTTAACTCTCTTAGGGCTGGTGGCTGGCAGTGTGTGGGTGAACGTGGGTGTGTGAATTCAGCAGGCTGCCGTAGTTCAGACTAGAGCTGAATGTGTTTTGAAAGGAAGGATGGGTGGAGGGCTTTGTCTGTTCCACTGTGTGTGTGCGTGTGTGCAACACTTCTGCAACAGTTTGATGGGCTGCTGTTCTGTCTCTGTGCTGTCTCTACCAGGGGGAATGATCACAGATGGTTATCAATGAGTTGCTTTGTGTTATTGTTCCCTCATCTGTAGGACTCTGTGTTTCTCTAGATATTTACCTCTGGAATGCAGAAAATGTGATAGCTTTTTGTGTTTTTCTTTTAAGTGTGTCTAATGACACATCTTTCTATTTAGAATGATTGTTAGGTATGGCTAAAAGAGAGGTTTGTGTGTTCAGTTCAGACAGTGACTTTGACTCCTCCACATTTATGGTTACTAAAGAGGAAATCTGCGATTCAAACAACAACAAAGCAGAGACCCTGCCACTTTTTTGGTAAACAGCTGAGGAATGGGACCATCCATGAGATCCAAATGATAACTGTTTTTAAGCTAAACAGTTTTGGTTTATAATTATGTTGTTTATGGAGTAAAACAAACTCATATTTTGGGGAAGACAGTTGAACTAAGCTCATGAGACATTTAGTAAAAGTAAAAAAATTAAAAATGATATACCAATACCAGATTGCCCCTTTTAAGTGCATTTCTTACACTACTTATGTCAGCTCATGAATTTATGTATGATCTCAGTTTGCACGGCCTATATGAGATTTTCATGTGTGAGAGTTAAAGAGTTTTTTCTCTGGATATTTCAGTGGCTCTCTGTGGGAACTGAAAAGGCAATCGCCTCAGAAGAGAGAAACGCTGACAAAGTGTGGTGAATGGAGCTTAGCTTCACGCCTTCCCACACTTCAGTTCAGGTACACACATGCACACAAACACACACGTACGCACACACACACACACACACAAACACACACACACGCACACACACACACACACACACACACACACACACACACACACACACACACAAACACACACACACGCACACACACACACACACACACACACACACACACACACACACACACACACACACACACACACACACACACACACACACACACACACACACACACACACACACGCACATGCATGGATTTTGTGTTTATGTGTGTGTTACTGTTGCTGTAGAGCAGTGTTTCCCAACCCTGGTCCTCCAGTACCCCCAACAGTACACATTTTTGTTGTAACCCCGGATAAGCACACCTGATTCAACTGATCATGAAGCCCTCAATGAGTTGAATGAGTTGTGTTTGTCCGGGGTTACAATAAAAATGTGTACTGTTGGGGGTACTGGAGGACCAGGGTTGGGAATCACCGCTGTAGAGAGACCATGGGACAGCGTAGAAAGATAGCTGGTGAACTACCCTCTCTCAACTCACCTCAATGTTTTACAGCGTTGATGTTGTCAACCTACCATGTAGGCAATCATGTAATACACTCAAACCACTTCTTCATGCTGAAACAGGCTGGCTGCTGCCAAACAGGCACATTTTTGACTATAGTAAAACCAGCAGAGGTTAAAAGTTGCTGAAATGAATTACTGCATACACTAATGGCTGTTAGGATTTTTGCTCAGCTACAGCGTTCTACTGCTGCTCTAGTGCTGGGAACACAGTTATGTGTGGCCTGCCAGGTCTATCACAGTCTGTTGCTGTTGTGGTATTTCTAAAGATCAGGCTGGACATTAGAGAGAGGGTGAGGGAGGTGTCAGACCCATCAGATGGTGAAGGAGAGAGAGAAAGTAATGAGGGAGGAGGATAAGAAGAGGTAGCATAAGGAGAGTTGGTAGAGGAGTGGAGGAGAGGCCAATATCATGCCATTAATAATCCATGCCATCTGTGATGCGGAGACACAATGCTGTTTTTGATGGAGGAGTGCCTCCACTCTCCACTGCATCTCTGTGTATTTATAGTAAAGACACACACACACACACACACACACACACACACACACAAACACACACTCCATATAGATGGAGAGATTTAGTCACAGGGTGTGTGCAGTCTTCTTATCAGACACTGTTCTTGAGTTGGTGTGTGCATCAGTTTTGTGGTCAGGCCAGGGCAGGGCCATATTTCCCCTCACTATACAAGCCTCCAGAGTTACAGCCCCATAAAGCCTCCATCACTGTCCCTCAGCATCATGGTACACAGCCATTGTAAGGCTGGCAGGGTGGAGACTGCAGAGGAGGGTAGGGAGGCTGATTGGGCTAGGATGACCACACTGTGATGCCTCTTACGGGGGGGGGGGGGGGGCACTTTATGGTAGTTGTTGACCAGTGATGATGATGATTACAGAGAGGCCATTCATAGAAGCATCCAGAGAGATTGTGATGATTATATTCAAAGCACTGGACAACATTCAAATCATATTTGTTTATGTCTGAGATGACAAGGAAGCTGGAATAGACATCAAATGGCACCCTATTCCTTATATAGTGCACTACTTTTGACCAAGGGCTATGGTCAAATGGGCCCTGGTAAAATGTACTGCGCTATGTAGGGAAAAGGGTACAATTTGGGATGCAGGCATAGATACTACTAGGCTAAGTGACATAAAGCTGTAGTTAGGGAGGATAGGTCTACTGTACTACGTGTGTCTTGACATTTTCAGGTCAGTTGTCATGAAGGTTATGCATGGTTATGAGAGGTGTCCGCTCATGTCTATGATGGCATTATGCAGGCTTCACCACACACAGACAAAACACAACGCTGACCAACATCACCACCAAATATATATGTTTTCTTTTATTTGTTTTTACAATGTAAAACCAGACTGATTTTCAGCCTTTAGAATTATTAAAGTAACAGGCAGTGGTTTTAAAGCATTAACCATCATTCAAATCATTAAATCGTTTGTTTATTGGTGTTTCCTTATAGGAGTCTGGGACTGAAGTGAACGAAGTACGATAACAACTGCTCTTAAAAAGGTCAAACAATTAGAGCCAGCCATAGTCACTGCATGAGCAGTAGGGGTTCAATGGCTGTTTTTAAGGCTTTCTAGTGTAGGCGTAAATGTTGTCAATGGTTTATGTATGTCTGTTATTGGAATCCGCTCAGAGTTCATTCTTGTTGACTGGCCTGTAAATGTGTTAATGTTTGAACTCCATGCATCTAAATGCATCTGAAAATGCAATTTTTTACAACACTAGTTATTTAATCTATTACATTGGAAGGGCCTACCATGTAACATCCTGTTAGCGCCACATACAGTTGAAGTCGGAAGTTTACATACACTTAGGTTGGAGTCATTAGAACTCGTTTTTTCAACCACTCCACAAATGTATTTTAAACAAACTATAGTTTTGGCAAGTTGGTTAGGACATCTACATTGTGCATGACACAAGTAATTTTTCCAACAATTGTTTACAGACAGATTATTTCATTTTTAATTCACTGTATCACAATTCCAGTGGGTCAGAAGTTCACATACACTAAGTTGACTGTGCCTTAAACAGCTTGGAAAATTCCAGAAAATGATGTCATGGCTTTAGAAGCTTCGGATAGGCTAATTTACATCATTTGAGTCAATTGGAGGTGTACCTGTGGATGTATTTCAAGGCCTACCTTCAAACTCAGTGCCTCTTTGCTTGACATCATGGGAAAATCAAAAGAAATCAGCCAAGACCTCAGAAAAATAATTATAGACCTCCACAAGTCTGGTTCATCCTTGGGAGCAATTTCCAAACGCCTGAAGGTACCACGTTCATCTGTACAAACAATAGTACGCAAGTATAAACACCATGGGACCATGCAACCGTCATACTTTGGTGCGAAAAGTGCAAATCAATCCCAGAACAACAGCAAAGGACCTTGTGAAGATGCTGGAGGAAACAGGTACAAAAGTATCTATATCCACAGTAAAACGAGTCCTATATCGACATAACCTGAAAGGCCGCTCAGCAAGGAAGAAGCCACTGCTCCAAAACCTCCATAAAATAGCCAGACTACGGTTTGCAACTGCACACTCTGGTCTGATGAAACAAAAATATAACTGTTTGGCCATAATGACCATCGTTATGTTTGGAGGAAAAAGGGGAATGCTTGCAAGCCGAAGAACACCATCCCAACCGTGAAGCACGGGGGTGGCAGCATCATGCTGTGGGGGTGCTTTGCTGCAGGAGGGACTGGTGCACTTCACAAAATAGATGGCATCATGAGGAAGGAAACTGATGTGGATATATTGAAGCAACATCTCAAGACATCAGTCAGGAAGTTAAAGCTTGGTCGCAAATGGGTCTTCAAAATGAACAATGACCCCAAGCATACTTCCAAAGTTGTGGCAAAATGGCTTAAGGACAACAAAGTCAAGGTTTTGGAGTGGCCATCACAAAGCCCTGACCTCAATCCTATAGAAAATGTGTTGGCAGAACTGTAAAAGCGTGTGCGAGCAAGGAGGCATACAAACCTGACTCAGTTACACCAGCTCTGTCAGGAGGAATGGGCCAAAATTCACCCAACTTATTGTGGGAAGCTTGTGGAAGGCTACCCGAAACGTTTGACCCAAGTTAAACAATTTAAAGGCAATGCTACCAAATACTAATTGAGTGTATGTAAACTTCTGACCCACTGGGAATGTGATGAAATAAATACAATCTGAAATAAATCATTCTCTTTACTATTATTCTGACATTTCACATTCTTAACATAAAGTGGTGATCCTAACTGACCTGAGACAGGAAATTCTTACTAGGATTAAATGTCAGGAATTGTGAAAAACTGAGTTTAAATGTATTTGGCTAAGGTGTATGTAAACTTCCGACTTCAACTGTAATTAAGTGATAACATATACAACATCAAGTTTTGTTTCATGACCAGTAACCCCTCTCTCTCTCTCTCTCTCTCTCTCTCTCTCTTTTTTCTTTCCCTCTCTAGGATTGACAAGTCCACCATCGCAGCACTGAAAGGCCGGTAAGTGTTCCATTGACACTGAGCTGAGAGGAGCCGAAGGCCCCGTGGCCCTCTGTGATTTAATCTCTGGTCCTCATCCACTGATCTATACACAATTTAATGTACTGTATCTATTCTACCTTCCCTCTTTTGCAACTGTTTTCCTCCTTTTCTGACTGCCTTGTGGGAGTTCATAAACTGTAATGCAGGGGCTGTCGCAGAATATCTGCATTCACAGAAAGAGTTAAAAGGACGGGGAGTAGAGCAGTAGGGGAGAGGGGGAGGGAGAGGATTGGGAGATGGGGAGTGTTGGGAGAAAGAGAAGAAGGTGTTGCTCAGCAGGTAGAGCATGGCGCTTGCAATGCCAAGGTTGTGGGTTCGATTCCCATGGGAGACCAGTACGAAAAAAGTATGAAAATGTATGCACTCGCTACTGTATGAGCGTCTGCCTAATGACTAAAATGTAAATGTAAGAAAGGGGAAGGCGAGCGAGAGCGCAAGCCTTGGGCACCATGGCACATGCTTGCTTAAAACTGCGTGGGTTGGCTGAGAAACGCTGCCACACTCCATGCATGATTAGTGACAGCCATGCTTTCCCAGCGTTAGAGTTCAGGATTGTGTGAAGGTCCTCTCTTAGTCTTTCCAACCTCCTCCATGGTTGGCTACACATGAGGGAATGGGGTAGGGGACTGGCTGGCTTACTGACTTCCCCATTTACATAGCTGTCTCTCCCGTTATGATGAGTATAGCAGGCAGCCAGGCACACCGACTGAGCCACTGTGTGTGTCTACCTGAGTGGAGGAGGACTGGTTCAAGGAGTCTTGCTAGTAAGGCATGGATATATATATATATATATATATATATATATATATATATATATATATATATATATATATATATATAGTAAATATATATATACTGTATCTTGTATGTCTATATACTGTATCTTGTATGTATATATACTGTATCTTGTATTTTATGAAATTGTATATTTAGGGCTCCCTTGTAAAATAAACACTGGTCTCAATGGTGACTTATTAAATAATGTACTGTATATTCCTTTTTTGGGGGGGGGGGTGATTATTATGGGTAAAAAAAAACACTCGAGGCCACACTTCAATGTCTAAAGCTAGATAGAAAGTATGTAGAAATTAGAATGGACCTATATATTTAAAAAATAACTGCCCTCTTTCTGGCCCGCAAATGTATTTTGACAAGCAAATCTGTGCCAAAAAATGTGTGCGGCCCTCCATAGAATTTCAAAATCCCGATGTGGCCCTCGAGCCAAAAAGTTTGCCCACCCCGTAATAGAGGTTGCCGTAGCGATGAGAGGAACATTTTGCGGTAAAGCTAGAGATATAGTAGTCTGTGTTAGTCTCCCATTGGACATGAACATTGATCCTGATTCTGCCTCACAACCCCACAGCTATTCATAGCCACCCATGGGATGACGAAGTTCACTGCCACGCACAAATGCACACGCTCAATTTTGTCTTCACTCTTCTTCTCTTCTCTTTCTCTTCCTTAGCCTCTCATCCTCTCATTTATTAATCTACCCTTTCCACTATCTCTGTCACCTTGATGTTGAGTAGCAACAGGAAGTGGAGCTAAAGAGGAGTGTACCCTACTCTGTGATCCGTTGGAGACCTCCAAATCAAGGTCTGCATTCCAAATGACACCCTATTCCCTACATAGTGCTCTACTTTTGACCAAAGGGCTCTGGTGGTGCACTATAAGTAGTGCACTATGTAGGGAATAGGGTGCCATTTGGGACGAACACAAGCTGTATTTTAACATGCCGCCCCACACAGGATATGCTAAATAAGGTTGGCCTGTTGCCTATCTGTTTAGTCTGTGGTGGTCAGAGTGTATTATGCTGTTTGGAGTGGGCCTGAATATGAATGAGGTAGTCGTGACTGACTGTGGGTCATGCTCCTGCTGTAACGGTACTGACTAGTGCTGGCCCACTAGCTGGCTGGGTTGTTGGGCTGCTGGGTTGCGTGTCTGTCTGTCTGTCTGTCGAAGAGGGAGCAGCGGAGACCCCCTCCAAGGTCACGTATCCGGGCATGTTGGTGAGAGAACAGGGGGCCGTGGTGGAGGGAGGGGGAGGGAGAGGGAGAACTTCAAAGCAGCTGGCTGCAGGTGTGTGTCTGTTGTTCACAGGCTGCTCTAGCGCTCCCCCTCCCTCCCCCTCCCTCCCCCTCTCTTACAGCCCTCATTAGAGCCCTGTGTGTGTGTGTGTGTGTGTGCTTTTGTGTGGAATTATTAGTTTTTTTGAGAGCTTGCCCATATCTCTGAAATCATTAAACAAATTCTGGACAGTCAAAGCCATTTTAGTACTCTGTGTTACTGTTTATGCGCGCGCGCGTGCGCGCGCGCGTGTGTGTGTGTGTGCGTGTGTGTGTGTGTGTGTGTGTGTGTGTGTGTGTGTGTGTGTGTGTGTGTGTGTGTGTGTGTGTGTGTGTGTGTGTGTGTGTGTGTGTGTGTGTGTGTGTGTGTGTGTGTGTGTGTGTGTGCTGGCTTACTTGCATGTCAGAGCAGGTCAGTATGGATTTGCTGATGGACCAAGCGGGCGATGCTCCTGGGGATATGAGAGGCTGGCAACTCCCTCCCCCCTCTCTCTCCCTCCTTTCTCTCATCCTCACTCCCCTGCCACAACAAAGTGAGCTCTCTGCATTCACTTTGCACCCAAAGCACACCACCTCATTAATAACACCATAATCAGGACTGAGTGTGTGTGTTTGTGAGGGGATAGTGAGGACAGACAGAGGGTTGAAAGGAGGAGTGGAGGTCGGGTAACTCGCACTGTGCAAAGATGCCTCGCAAAATGTGGTGAGTCTTCTCTCCTTTCTCTGTCTGCGTTTTCCTTTTCTTTTGTCTGTTTGTCTGTTTTTGCTGAGGACGGTGTTTGACCTGAGGCGTTTTTCTTGTGGAAGACGGAGAAAACGCCCGTAGTACGTACCACTCCCCATTCCTTATATAAACGTGCTTCTCTGGTTTCTGAGCGCACGTCTGTCTGTCGACAGGTGAAAGTTCCTGGTGGCTTTTTCTTGTCTCCAGGTGTCGTTAAGGAGCATTTTTCTAATCAAGAGTTCTTTTAATCTAGAGTTCTTTTAATCTAGAGTTTTTTATCAATAGTTTTAATAGGTTAATGTTTTTTTTTATGTTCTCTTCTCTCCCGTTTCACACCTTTCTCAGAAAGTCATTTTGGGGTGAAATATTTACAATATAGCTACGGTACTGAGATTATCAATGACTTCCATGTCTGATGTGTGGATATAGGCTGCGTCTCAATGGTACCTTATTCCCTTTATAGTGCATTACTTATAGTGCACTACCAGAGCCCTCTGGTCAAAAGTAGTGCACTATATAAGGAATATGGTGCCATTTGGGATGCGGCCATACTGTCGGAGCAGGAAGGTGATGGACAGACACACTGTCATGGCAGATGAGTGTTGTTGTGCTCTTCTCTGTCTCTGTCTGCTGTCTCTGCCCAGCCCAAACCTTCCCCTGTTCTCTCTCTCTCTCTCTCTCTCTCTCTCTCTCTCTCTCTCTCTCTCTCTCTCTCTCTCTCTCTCTCTCTCTCTCTCTCTCTCTCTCTCTCTCTATCTCTCTCTCGCTCTCCCTCTCTCCCCTCTGTCCCCCTCGCCATCTCTCTATCTCCTCTCCATCTCCCGCCTCCCTCTCTCCCTCTTCCCCTCCTTTTCTCCCCACATCTGTACTTCATCTCCCCTCTCTCCTTCCCCCTCTCCCCCGCCCCTCTCTCTCTCTCCGTGTGACTGTGCACTGTGCAGATGTGGATCCTATAGGGAGATGTGATGTGTTGTACTGTAAATACGCACCAAGACAGAGACAGACGCACATGAGCTAGCTTTCTTGGAGCAGGGGTAATGTGTCTGGCTCTGGGCCTTTGGATGCCTGGTTCACACTTCACCACATGACCTTCATTACCCATATTATTATCTGAGAGAAGATGTTTCTAGCTAATTAATCCATTTTCCCTGGTAGAAATGTTAACCATCTTCAAGAATCAGACAGATTATAAAAAATGACTCATACAATGCAGCCGACACCGTGCTCCTCCAACCTCCAACAACACAGCAAACCAGTTAACAATGGGGCTATTATCTATCTGAGAGGAAATCATGTTTGTTTCATTGCTTTTTGCCAGGTGGAAATGTTAACTGTCTACAAGCATCAGCAGAAGCTATTTTTGGTGTGTGGCATTTACTCTGTGTTGTTTTCTTTGGAAAGCCTTAATTTGCAGGATGGCTGGGTAAACGAGCGAAGGTCGACCTGTGCCTGTTCGGTCTCCTCTCTTGCAAGGGAGGTGGTTGTATTGTGTTTTCCCTCACATGGCCTCTTTTGTCCTACAATGCACACCATAGTGTATCCATTTAACATTATCAAGTCATGTTTGGGTGGTGGGAAAATTCTACAGGCTCATTCTCCTTCTTCCTGTAAATGACTATTGGCTGTGTTGTTCTGTATATTGTGAAAATAACTCCGCATCATATTTGAGGAAGTGTTATTATGAGTCATGCGTACGTTGAGCGAGAAATAGGTTGAGAACTGATTCTGAGAGTTGATGGGTTTCGTGAAGGAAGTTATAGGACCACACCCATCCCTTTATGGGAAGTTATAGTACCACACCCGTCCTTCAACCTCAAGATAGACTTCCTCTCACTCCTTCACCTTCATCACTCCTCCACCGCACTTCCCACAGCAAGATTCAGAACACACTGAACACAGCCTTTCTACTCATAGATAGCTAATGTTACAGCTCACACTGCAGAAACTAACTGTGTATAATCACGTTGGCTCCCAGCGTAGAACTGGTCTGCATGGTAGACTTTTATATTAAGGGCTAAGTCCTACTTTGAGATCAGTATTATGCAGTAATGCATTGATGCAAATAGAAGGTTTGCACATTAGATATGGTTATATCTCAAGTTAGGCTACTGCT
Source organism: Coregonus lavaretus (assembly GCF_964263955.1). Classification (NCBI taxonomy): domain Eukaryota; kingdom Metazoa; phylum Chordata; class Actinopteri; order Salmoniformes; family Salmonidae; genus Coregonus; species Coregonus lavaretus. The sequence goes on along the minus strand of NW_028163844.1, from coordinate 57,102 downwards.
CTGTCTACAGTTGTTTTACCCCTAGCTGCTGTTTCCCTAGGCTTCCTTCAAGAGGGTGTTACTATACAAGCCTTAAGCAGTCCAATGCTCTTTTAATTGAACTGAACACATGTATTCACATGGATTATCTGTTAACCAAGCTCACCCTGTGAATCACATTTGCCTTTTAGGCCTCTTTTCATTTAGTGACCTACAGTATTAGTCTGTCGCTGCCATCAACGTGTCATATATGTTTTACCCGCTGGAGAGAACCAGAGGAGTGAGTCAATGTATTTCCAGTCTTGTATTGAGAAGAAACATTTCCCCCTGTTCTCTTTCTCATCACACCACTAGAGGGAGATGTGTCCTTGGTTCTCCTCAACTCCTGGGCATGAAAGGCGCTGCATTGTCAATCCGACACATGCATTGGTCGTGCAGCATTTATGGTGATACGGCCACTGCAGAAGTCAGGTGCATTCATACTTTTTGTGCTTCGCAGAGCTGTTGTGAAGGAAGTTGTCAAGGAAGTGAGTTTGCGTTTATACAGGACCTCCCGCCCTCACCTACCGTCAACCAATCATGTCAATGCGGTGCTATATGGACCCTTCCGCATTGTTACAAAATATGAGAGGCGCACGGATATGCGGTACAGAGCTCAATTTGGCCTCTGCGTGCCTCCGGAGGCTCTGCAATTGTGTCACACCATCCATATGGCGCCTCCGACAACATTTTCGGAACAAGCATAAATTGTCTCTTAGACCTACACCTGTTACACCAGGCAGCCGTGTTGGTTGGTGCTGATTTGTTGTGGAACAGGAACTGCCTGATCGCACTTACGGTGCATGTAACGCCAAATATCTGAGATTTATCCAAGACGTTAAGAAATGTTGTCCTCACAACCACAGAATTGAACAAAGACATTTTCTATTTGGTCAAAAGTTCCGTTTGTGTCTGTGAAGTTTAGAATGCATGATACATAGTAAAGATTACTGGAAATGATACACCATCCTCGATCTTCTAATTGCTCTGTATGGAAACTCCCTTCTCTTGGTGAACATCTTCAATGCTCTGAATGACTGTGTTTTGAACCGTAATAATACCTCCGGAGCAACACGTGTCTTGTTTTAAACCAAGAAGCCTGGGGGGAGGCTGAGACTGTTGCCATGGTAACAGGACAGACTAAACCCTTATCATCACATGTTCATCACCTGAGGCATCTTCCACTGGCCCCATAACCATGGAGATCAGATCTGGGGTCCATGGCGACTACAGAACGTTCTAATCTGTGTTCCGGAGTGCATTAGTTACCATGGGGAGAGGTTGCTGAAGGGTCATGGAGGTAGCAGGACGTTTATAATGTGGTTACATAATACGTTTGAGGATTAAAAGTATTGACCCCTTTGAGGTAACGACTGGATAACCTATTAACTATGTCTGTCTGTGTATGCCATCCGTTCACTCAATGACTTGACGGATTGCTCTGGTACAGGAGCTGAAGAGAGAGGAGCAGCTAGGCTGTATGTATAATACTGTATCTGTTGTAAGGCACAGGGTTTGTATTTGCTGGATCTTCGAGGTAGAGAGCTACAGTCTCTGATGACATGAATATCTCCCTGAAGGTTAGACTGACTGCTTGGTGGTAGAATCACAACAATACAACAACACACACTCACTCCTGCACACAAAGACACACACAGACACACACACTGGATCATCTGTTACGGTAAACTCCGTCTCCTCAGCCTAAAACCTCCAGTTGCCTCTTTTGAACCAATATTTACTCCTTCGCTTCCCCACTTGCTGGGCGCTGACACTCTGATAAGGGCACCAGCTGGCCCCTTGGTTTTAATGGGGCTTTTAAAGGGCCCATAAAGTGGCCCCTGGCCCATTGAGAGCCAGCCTTTCCTCTGTGTCCAACGGCTGAGCGGACAGGGTAAATGCACACACGCATGGGCTAAATGGTAAATTAACCCCCCCCAAAGAGAGGTGGGGTGGGAGAGAGAGAGGGAGAGATGAGACGTAGGGAGGAGTGTTTTTCTTTTCTCCTTTTCCTCCTCTCCTTCATGTGTCGTCTTCATTGGGTACGTTACAGATCAAAGCGGAGGCTCTTGAGCATACCAGACAAGCACAGCAAAACGCTTCTTGATACAGTTGACACACATGTATTTCACAATGTGTTATTATTGCAAAGTTCTGTATTATAGCTTTGTGAAGATGGTAAGAAATCAGGGATTAGTTATACCAAATGGCTAAATAAACAATGTTATTTTATTAGTTGAAAACATATACATCTGTACTGTCGGCCTAGGTATTTTGGTATCCTGTTAGATTCAAGCTCGTATAAAACAGAAATCAGACCCTTCACTTTAGATGCGACACTTGATTGCGATACTGAGTAGTGTGTCTGTCTCGGTGTGCTCTGTCTGTCTGTGCACTGTATCCTCTCGCAGTGTTTTTAAATGGCTCTTTCCTTTCAACAAAGTCAGCCACTGTTGCTGTTGGAAACAAGCGTTGAGGAAGCAGGGAGCTGTGTGGTAACAAATACACATCCAAGCAGCATGTTAGCCACTCTCTCAACATTAGAGAAAAGAGAGAAGAGCTCCTACAGTGAGAGACCGTGAGGCCACGATAACAGTAAAGAGACAAAGTTACTTCACAATGATTGAACGTCCAGACAGAAAGAGAAAAGAAAGTCTTCCTTCTCTCCGATTTCTTGGCTGCCCTTTCTTCTGCTCCCATTGGACTGGGTTTAGCATCTGAAAAGAAGTGAAAGGAGTAGAAAGAGAGATGGAGACACAGGGGAAGAGACGTGGTGATGGAGTACCTTTTAGAGAAAAGGACAGACGGGGAGAGAGAGAGAGAGAGAGGAGAGAGAGAGAGAGAGACTTGCACAAGCACACAGCAAAATCTTTCTCTCAATACCTTTATCTCTCTCTCACACACACACAGCAATATATTTCTCTCAATACCTTTATCTCTCTCCCTCTCACACACACACACTCCCGCAGGATCACACACTGACTCCAACAGAGATGGGACACACAGCTCTGTATTTATTATCTACAGTCATAAATGACTTGTCAAAAATCTATTAAAATGGCAATTGGTGCCCATTCCATTTTGTGCGTCAGAGACGGCAGAGAAAGTCTGCCTAGCTAAGCTCCAAACAAATCAATCTCAAAGGAGGAATAATTTCCCCCCCAATATTAATATCCACAGCTGGGGATGTTCTCCTCTTACTGTTGTCACTGCTGTTCTTACTGTTTTGTAACTGTGGATGTTCAGATTTGTTGACATACAGCTATGGATGGATTACTAGTGGATGGCATTTGTATACTGTTGCATAGAGCTTTTCAGTAGGGTTTCAGAAGCTAGTTAGGCTAATGGCAGTGGGATTGCGGTGTGTGAAATCAAATAGTTGTGTTGACTGTGTGTGTTTCGTCCCCCCTCTGTACCTTTGTCTCACTCTCTCTCGCTCTCTGTTCCTATCTCTCTCGCTCTCCCCCTTGCTCTCTTCCTCCCCCCTCCCTCTCTCTCTCTGTTTTCTCTCTCCTCCTCCTTCTCTCCTCCCATCCTGGTGGCTCCTAGGACCAGGGTGAGCGTGGGGTTAACCCAGCTGTCAGCTCTGGCTCTGTCATCCCTCTCAGCAAATAGAATGAGAACCAGGAAATTGATTTATGACACAAATGTAATAAATGACATTTTCGCCCAGAGGAGAAAGAAAGAGAAGGGGAGATGGACTGGGCTCACTGTCGCAGAACAAAACAAGGCTTGAGCTATTCAATTCAGACATAGAGGAAAGGAAGATGGGAAGGTGTGTGTGTGTGTGTGTGTACATCACAGGAGGCTGCTGAGGGGAGGATGGCTCATAATAATGGCTGGAATGGAGTCAATGGAAACTATGTGTTTGATGTATTTGATACCATTCCAGGTATTCCGCTCCAGCCATTACCACGAACCCGTCCTCCCCAATTAAAGGTGCCACCAACCTCCTGTGGTGTACGTGTGTGTGTTCATGTACGTGTGTGTGTGTTTGGAGGGTAGGAATACAGTAGAAGCTGACTCCTCTTCCCATAGAGTAGTGTGAGAAACAATTACGTTACAAAGCCCCAGAGCTAGATAGCAGAAAGGCAAGCACCAGGCATTAGCAAAATGCATTCTGATTAGATGACACTGCAATCACTGCTCATAATAGAAAGGCTATTTGTTATTCGTCACAGATTTGTATGATTGTCGTACCTTCCTTTCCTCCTTTTTAGCTCAGTTGGTAGAGCATGGCGCTTGTAACGCCAAGGTAGTGGGTTAAATTCCCTGTACCAGGCGAAATTCCCTGTAAATTCCCTGGCGGCAGGTAACTTAGTGGTTAAGAGCGTTGTGACAGTAACCGAAAGGTCGCTGGTTCTAATCCCCGAGCCGACTAGGTGAAAACTCTGTCGATGTGCCCTTGAGCAAGGCACTTAACCCTAATTGTTCCTTGATTAGAGCGTCTGCTAAATGACAAAAAAAAATATTTTTTTATTTTTTTACCACCCATATGTAAAATGTATGCATGCTTGACTGTAATTCGCTTTGGATGATAGCGTCTGCTAAATGGCATATTATTATTATTATCCCTTGTTTTCTACAGATCTTCATTTGACACTTGTCAGAGACCTGTTTTAAGTTTCATCTTGCTTTACCTCTCCCTCCATTTTCACATATGGCCCCTGAGAGCAACAGCAGTTCCAGACGACTGTGTGATCTCACCTTTAAACAGGTTAACATTCACAAGGCCGCGGGGTCAGACGGATTACCAGGATGCGTACTCAGAGCATGCGCTGACCAGCTGGCGGTGTCTTCACTGACATTTTCAACCTCTCCCTGACCCAGTGTGTAATATGTACAGTACATGTTTCAAGCAGACCACCATAGTCCCTGTGCTCAAGAACGCCAAGGCAACCTGTCTAAATGCACTCACATCTGTAGCATGAAATGCTGGACATGGCTCAAATCAACACCATCATCCCAGACATCCTGGACCCACTCCAATTCTCATACCGCCCCAACAGATGATGCAATCTCTATTGCACTCCACACTGTACTGTCACACCTGGACAAGAGGAACACCTATGTGAGAATGCTGTTCATTGACTACAGCTCAGCATTCAACACCATAGTGCCCTCCAAGCTCATCACTAAATTCAGGACCCTGTGACTGAACACCTCCCTCTGCAATTGGATCCTGGACTTCCTGACGGGCTGCCGGTGGTGAGGGTAGGCAAAAAAATATCCAGGTGGTGAGGGTAGGCAACAAAATATCCGCCACATTGACCCTCAACACGGGGGCCCCTCAGGGGTGCGTGCTTAGTCTCCTCCTGTACTCCCTGTACCCACGACTGCGTGGCCGTGCACGATTCCAACAACATCATTAAGTTTGCCGACGACACGACGGTGGTAGGCCTCTTCCCACTCAGGAGTCTGAAAAGATTTGGCATGGGCCCCTTAGATCCTCAAAACGTTATACAGCTGCACCATTGAGAGCATCTTGACTGGCTGCATCACCTCTTGGTATGGCACTGCTTGGCATCCGAACACAAGACGCTACAGAGGTTAGTGCATACGGCCCAGTACATCACTGGGGCCAAGCTTCCTGCCATCCAGGACCTCTATACCAGGTGGTGTCAGAGGAAGGCCCTAAAAATTCTCAAAGACTCCAGCCACACAAGTCACAGACTGTTCTCTCTGCTACCACACAGCAAGCGGTACCGAAGCCCCAAGTCTGGAACCAACAAGACCCTGAACAGATTCTACCCCCAAGCCATAAGACTACTAAATATTGTAGTTAATCAAATAGCTAACCAGACTATCTGCGTTGACCCTCTTTGCACTAATTCTTTTGACTCATCACATATGCTGCCGCTACTGTCTATTATCTATCCTGTTGCCTAGTCACTTTATCCCTATCTATATGCACTTATCTACCTCAATTGCCTCGTACCCCTGTGCATCGACTCGGTACTGGTAACCCGTGTATATATAGCCAAGTTACTCATTGTTTATTTATTCCAAGTTATTCTTTTTTCTATATGTTTCTATATTTTTCTCTCTGCATTGTTGGGAAGGGCCCTTAAGTAAGCATTTCATCTGTTGTTTACGAAGCATGTGACAAATATAATATAATTTGATTTGAATGTTTGTTTGTTTGTATAGATTAACTGGTGCCTTGGAACGTTGTATAAAGGGGATTGGGGGACCTTTGCCTCATATTCCTATGCAGTAATTGAGACCTTGTGAGGTCACAGAGCCATGCTTTGGCAATGATGACAGAGAGGCTACTCTCTAATGACACCCTATTTCCCCACAAAGTAGTCTGGTCCAAAGTAGTACACTACTATGTCTGGGAATAGGGCGTCATTTGAGATTTTGCCCAAAGTGGGTGTCACCAGAGGTTTCCGTCACATTGCCGGGCTACAAAGGGCACCGATTGACCCATGATGGATGGGGTGTCAGACAGGCAGTGCTGTGGGCACCCCGCAGCAGAGGAGGGGTCCTAATGGTCGTCTGGGCTGAGGTGAGGCACTGTGAGAGTGATGAAGTGGTGCCAGCCAATGGCCCTTTGAGATTCAGAGCAGAACTGAGAGAGAGAGAGAGATATCAGAGAGAGGGTAAAGTGAGAATGGAGAGGGAGAGGGAGAGAGAGAGAGAACAGAGATTGCTCTTATATCCCTTGGCTTTTGCCCAGGAGGAAGTCGTGTGTGTGTGTGTGTTTGTGTGGGTGTGCTCACGCACCTGCCTGCATGCATGCTTGTATCTGCATGCATGGGTGTGTGTGTGCGTCCCCTGGCTTAGCAGAGACAGTGTTACTCACAGCAGGCAGCTGTTCAGAGCTTCAGGTGACATTGGGGCAAGAACACAGTCCTCCCTAGTAAATCACCTTAAAATAATTACAACATTCTGAGTTTGTGGCACTCAAAGACACTGGAAAGGCATTGGGTGATGGGGAAACAACCTGCCTAAGTCACCGTATCCTTCTCTGGGACTGAAACTGACTCTTGCTCCCCCAATGGAAAGTTCCGGAGCTACTACATCTATTACTTATTTGTCAAGCCTAAATGTTCTCCTCTCCTGCCTTGCCATCTGTCGCTTCTTGACAAACACATGGTGTCTTGTTTGTCGGACTCAGCAGCCCCTGGCTCTCTGGGCCTCTTCCCTCTCTATGAGGAATGATGGCGGGAGGGGGCAGGGAGAGAGGGGGCATGGAGAAATAAACAGAAAAAGATGCAGAGTGAGAGAGGGGGAGAAATGGAAAGATAGAGGCAGAGAGAGCGAGAGAAAGAGAGATGGGGAGGGAGAGATGGAAAGAGCGAGAGAGAGAAAGAGAGATGGGAAAAGAGATGGAGAGAGTCACATGGATGGAGAGAGAGAGAGAGAGAGAGAAGGGGGAGGAGGAGGAGGAGGAGGAGGAGGAGGAGGAGAGAGGGCTAAAGTCATAGTAATGACATGGTCACAGGGCTGGTCTACAATATGTTCAGAGGGCCAAGTCGTTACCGCAGTGTGTCCAAGTCACTAAAGCGGAATTAATGAACAGCTCAGCCTGAGGGCAAAATCTCTAGGAATTGGATTGTAGAGACTATATCTCTTGATTCACTGTATTTTATAATGTGTGTTTCAATTAACAGTTGATGTTCCATTTGACACGACAATATGCCCTTATACCCTTACATAGTAGAACTGATGTTATTACAGTCATATAATCATGCTATTACATTTGCATGTAGTATTGTTGATATGATTTCAAGATGTACTGTATCTGTATCTCATAATAAAGCAATACGGCCCGAGGAGGTGTGGTAAATGGTCAATATACCACGGCTAAGAGCTGTTCTTACGCATGCCACAACGCGGATTGCCTAGATACAGCCCTTAGCCGTGGTACAGTATATTGAACATATATCACAAACCCAGAGGTGCCTTATTGCTATTATAAACTGGTTACCAATGTAACCATACCCATGGTACACGGTCTGGTATACAGTACCACATCTTTCAGCCAATCAGCATTAAGGGCTTGAAACACCCGGTTTATAAGGTCTGATATACCACGGCTTTCAGCCAATCAGCATTCAGGGCTCGAACCACCCAGTTTATAATGTCTCTTATAATATTGCATGCACCCTGTTGCATTCCCTTTCATGTTAACTTAGTGTTTACATTATGAGATACTGTATGACAGTGGGTCGCACAGCCTAGGTCTATTAATATACTGTACATGAAGCAGACATGGTGACACAGTGTACTTTACACACACACACACTTACATTCACGCACCCATACACCCAAGTGTGATGATGATGACTTGCTGGCACACCTATCCACAAGTGTGTGAGCCCAAGGGATGTTTTAATTGCTGTCGTTGTCCACTTGCCAAGAGAAAATGTAGAGAAAACCTCTGGAAAAAGAGAGGAAATATTTTCTACAAAGACTAGGCAGTTCCTGAAACAGACACATACTGTATGCAATGTGTATGATGTTCTTACATCCTCTTGCATGTCAATTATATGTTATGTCATAAATACATGTGATTATTGCTATTATTATATATATTAGTCTGTATATCTGGATACTAAGTGCTTGTGAGTCACCATGGCTCATGACTCTACCGTCCATATTGCTTCTCTTAGCTTATCATACACGATTGATTTGGTCATTTTTCAGTAACACACGGCTAGTGATTGTTGTGCTCAATAACATCATAGCTGGAACGCACTTTTGACCAATCAGATTACGTGGTCTTAACTACACTGTAACCGTTTCATAATACAGTATATTGACTCTCCAGGTTGTGATATATTGCAGATGATTATTTACAGTATGTCATTTATCATGCAGTGGTATGATGTACACTACCGTTCAAAAGTTTGGGGTCACTTAGAAATGTCCTTGTTTTCAAAAGAAAAGCAATTTGTTGTCCATTAAAATAACATAAAATTGATCAGAAATACAGTGTAGACATTGTTAATGTTGTAAATGGCTATTGTAGCTGGAAACGGCTTTTCTGGTTAGAGCCAGTTTGCACTGTTCTGTGAAGGGAGTAGTACACAGCGTTGAATGAGATCTTCAGTTTCTTGGCAATTTCTCACATGGAATAGCCTTCATTTCTCAGAACAAGAATAGACTGACGAGTTTCAGAAGAAAGTTATTTGTTTCTGGCCATTTTGATTCTGTAATCGAACCGACAATTGCTGATGGTCCAGATACTCAACTAGTCTCAAGAAGGCCAGTTTTATTGCTTCTTTAATCAGCACAACAGTTCTCAGCTGTGCTAACATAATTGCAAAAGGGTTTTCTAATGATCAATTAGCCTATTAAAATGATAAACTTGGATTAGCAAACACAACGTGCCATTGGAACACAGGACTGATGGTTGCTGATAATGGGCCTCTGTACGCCTATGTAGATATTCCATAAAAAATCAGCAGTTTCCAGCTACAATAGCCATTTACAACATTAACAATGTCTACACTGTATTTCTGATCAATTTGATGTTATTTTAATGGACAAAAAATGCTTTTCTTTCGAAAACAAGGACATTTCTAAGTGACCCCACACTTTTGAATGGTAGTGTATATATGTAATTGTTATGTAAGAGCTCTGTCAACACTAGATAGTGTGTCACAGCCATACAACTGCTATCACACATTAGGAGAGGAGCAGGCAGGGTGGGGCACTAGGCTAGGGCTAACTTCTCAATAAGCTAGCTAGCCACATCTCAATAAGCTAGCTGGCCTCATCTCAATGAGCTAGCTGGCCACATCTCAATGAGCTAGCTGGCCGCATCTCAATGAGCTAGCTGGCCGCATCTCAATGAGCTAGCTGGCCGCATCTCAATGAGAGCTGTAAGGATCCTGGCACCAGTGCTGATAGGGCTGGAGTGAAAACGGAACTCCTTGAATGGGCCGGGCTCCAGAGCCACATGTTTGCCCTGTGCGTTCCGCCGCTATTTTGGGCCTGTGAGTTTAGTTTGGCACCGACCGTTGGTCATTAAATCCTACAAGCCCATCGCCGCAGTCACCTTGTCCGAGAGGGTATGTGTGTGTGTGTGCGTGCGTGTGTGTGTGTGTGAGAGTGTGTCGTCTTTTATCATTTGGTTTGCTCCCGTTCTTGAGAGGCTGTAGCTGTCTCGTGACAGGAGTTGTTCCACTAGACGTGTGAGATGAAGAGAGAGGGGGAGCGAGAGAGCAGCGGATGGAGGAGGGGTGAGGAGAGAGGGAAAGTGCTGAGTTAAGTGTGTAAGCAAAGCACTCGTTTGTAGTCAGAGATGGGTGTTCCTCTGCACCAGCTGTGAAGGTCATCTCTCCCATATGCCAAAGTCTTGGTGAGAAATCAGTGGTGTGTGTACGTGTTTATGTGTTTCTACGCTGGGTGGCAAGGACGATGAGATGGCGTAGTGATAGTGGCATCTCTTTGTTTATGAGCCACAGTTGGTGGTAAAGTAAGCATTTCACTATTAGTCCACACCTGTTGTTTACGAAGCATGTGACGAATACAATTTGATTTGATTTGGCATTTGTGTGACACTGTGACGTGGTGTAGTGAGGTGGTAGGATGACTGGAGTGGCTGGTTGGTAGTCTCTTTTAAGCACTGCTGTTTGTGTGTGACGACAGCAAAGCGTGCCAGGATGGCAGAGTGGTGTATTTTCATTTGTTACACACTGGGGTGTGTGTGTGTGAGTGCACCCTTGGGATGAGTGCTTAGTATGTATGCTTGTGTGTCAGTCTCTATGTGTGTGTACCAGACAGGATCGGTGGCTCTCACAGCTGCTTCTGGTTGTGTGACAGCCTGGGATACAGGCGTCCCATTTCCCACCTACTGACGTACAAGCACACAAGCCCCGAGTGATCCACCGGGGTGGAGGAGGCGCATGAAATGATCTACCCCAAAGAAGAGCAGCAGTGGTGGGGGAGAGGAGGAGAGGACTCAGGGTGGGACTGGGAGAGGAGGAGGCATCATGTGAGCACGGAATGATAGGGCTGAGGTGTGTGTGTTCATGTGTTTACATAAGCCCCTGTGGAACCTGGCTCTCCAAATCAAATCAAATCAAATGTTATTTGCCACATGCGCCGAATACAACAGGTGTAGACCTTACAGTGAAATGCTTACTTACAAGCCCTTAACCAACAATGCCGTTTTAAGAAATAAAAAAATGTGTTAAGTAAAAAATAGATAAGTAAAAAATAAACATAGCAAATAATTAAAGAGCAGCAGTAAAATAAAATAACAGTAGGGAGGCTATATACAGGGGGTACCGGTACAGAGTCAATGTGCGGGGGCACCGGTTAGTCGAGGTAATTGAGGTAATATGTACATGTGGGTAGAGTTAAAGTGACTATGCATAGATAATAAACAGAGTAGCAGCTGCGTAAAAGAGGGGGATGGGTGGGGTGGGGTGGGGTGGGGTGGGGGGCAATGCAATGCAAATAGTTCAGGTAGCCATGATTAGCTGTTCAGGAGTCTTATAGCTTGGGGGTAGAAGCTGTTAAGAAGCCTTTTGGACCTAGACTTGGCGCTCTGGTACTGCTTGTCGTGCGGTAGCAGAGAGAACAGTCTATGACTTGGGTGGCTTGAGTCTTTGACCATTTTTAGGGCCTTCCTCTGACACCGCCTGGTATAGAGGTCCTGAATGGCAGGAAGCTTGACCCCAGTGATGTACTGGGCCGTACGCACTACCCTCTGTAGTGCCTTGCGGTTGGAGGCTGAGCAGTTGCCATACCAGGCGGTGATACAACCAGTCAGGATGCTCTCGATGGTGCAGCTGTAGAACTTTCTGAGGATCTGAGGACCCATGCCAAATCATTTCAGTCTCCTGAGGGGGAATAGGCTTTGTCATGCCGTCTTCACGACTGTCTTGGTGAGTTTGGACCATGATAGTTTGTTGGTGATGTGGACACCAAGGAACTTGAAGCTCTCAACCTGTTCCACTACAGCCCCGTCGATGAGAATGGGGGCGTGCTCAGTCCAGTTTTTTTTCCTGTAGTCCACAATCATCTCCTTTGTCTTGATCACGTTGAGGGGGAGGTTGTTATCCTGGCACCACATGGCCAGGTCTCTGACCTCCTCCCTATAGGCTGTCTCATCGTTGTCGGTGATCAGGCCTACCACTGTTGTGTCGTCGGCAAACTTAATGATTGTGTTGGAGTCGTGCCTGGCCATGCAGTCATGAGTGAACAAGGAGTACAGGAGGGGACTGAGCACGCACCCCTGAGGGGCCCCTGTGTTGAGGATCAGCTTGGCAGATGTGTTGTTACCAACCCTTACCACCTGGGGGCGGCCCGTCAGGAAGTCCAGGATCCAGTTGCAGAGGGAGGTGTTTAGTCTCAGGGTCCTTAGCCTAGTGATGAGCTTTGAGGGCTCTATGGTGTTGAACGCTGAGCTGTAGTCAATGAATAGCATTCTCACGTAGGTGTTCCTCTTGTCCAGGTGGGAAAGGGCAGTGTGGAGTTCAATAGAGATTGCATAATCTGTGGATCTGTTGGGGCGGTGTGCCAATTGGAGTGGGTCTAGGGTTTCTGGGATAATGATGTTGAGGTGAGCCATGACCAGCCTTTCAAAGCACTTCATGGCTACAGACGTGAGTGCTACGGGTCAGTAGTCATTTAGGCAGGTTATCTTAGTGTTCTTGGGCACAGGGACTATGGTGGTCTGCTTGAAACATGTTGGTATTACAGACTCAGTCAGGGACATGTTAAAAATGTCAGTGAAGACACTTGCCAGTTGGTCAGCGCATGCTCGGAGTACATGTCCTAGTAATCCATCTGGCCCTGCGGCCTTGTGAATGTTGACCTGCTTAAAAGTCTTACTCACATCAGCTATGGAGAGCGTGATCACATAGTCATCCCGAACAGCTGATGCTCTCATGCATGCTTCAGTGTTGCTTGCCTCGAAGCGAGCATAGAAGTGATTTAGCTCGTCTGGTAGGCTTGTGTCACTGGCCAGCTTGCGGCTGTGCTTCCCTTTCTAGTCTGTAATAGTTTTCAAGCCCTGCCACATCCGACGAGCGTCGGAGCCGGTGTAGTACGATTCAATCTTAGTCCTGTATTGACTCTTTGCCTGTTTGATGGTTCGTCGGAGGGCATAGCGGGATTTCTTATAAGCGTCCGGGTTAGAGTCCCGCTCCTTGAAAGCGGCAGCTCTACCCTTTAGCTCAGTGCGGATGTTGCCTGTAATCCATGGCTACTGGTTGGGGTATGTGCGTACGGTCACTGTGGGGACGACGTCATCGATGTACTTATTGATGAAGCCAGTGACTGATGTGGTGTACTCCTCAATGCTATCGGAAGAATCCCGGAACATATTCCAGTCTGTGCTAGCAAAATCGTCCTGTAGCTTAGCATCTGCGTCATCTGACCACTTCCTTATTAACCGAGTTACTGGTGCTTCCTGCTTTAGTTTTTGCTTATAAGCAGGAATCAGGAGGATATAGATTTGCCAAATGGAGGACAAGGGAGAACTTTGTACGCGTCTCTGTGTGTGGAGTAAAGGTGGTCTAGAATTTGTTTTCCTCTGGTTGTACATTTAACATGCTGGTAGAAATGAGGTAGAACGGGTTTAAGTTTCCCTGCATTAAAGTCTCCGGCCACTAGGAGCCCTGCCTCTGGATGAGGATGGGAGGAGGTGGGAGGAGTGGGAGGTGTGGGAGCTTGTTTGTCTCTCTCTCTGTCACCCCAGAGCCTCACTGACACACACACATCTGCACCCGGACACACACACACACACACAGGGGAGGCTTGGAGAATCCTCAGCTGGGATACAGATCCCTGATCAGCTCTACAGACAGATGAGCAACAACAAAACAACAAAAGCATTTCCCTCATCTCCTCCGGTCTCCTAAGTCTCACTGGAGTTGCCAAGGAGACAGGTGTCCGTTAGGCAGATTAGGGCTTGGCCCGGCGTTATCATGACATAGACAGAACACTGGAGATACTATGCAAATGGTTCTAGCACCTCTACCTTGATTGTTGTTACCTTTGTTGGCTTTGTTGGGGCTGGTTTGACAGATTTGCTGTCTGAAATGACTTTCTGTGGAAAGTGATTTTATTGGGTTCAGGCTTAAAGGGTTGAAAGCCCCTCACTGCTGTATTGAGGCTTAACGAGGGTGAATACCTGATGAGGCCCTGATTTCCAAGGGAGATTGTAGAGGCAGGGCAAATATCAGAGCTATTATAAATCAATTAATAATTAATAATATGAATATGCCATTTAGCAGACACTTTTATACAAAGCGACTTACAGTCATGCGTGCATACATTTTGCGTAGAGGTGGTCCTGGGAATGGAACCCTGGTGTCTACCCTGGCGATGCAAGCTCCATGCTCTAACAACTGAGCTACAGAGGACCACTTGTATTTATAATTGTAGGGATGCAAAAGTTGTTATATTCATAAACAATACAGGATATCATCACTTGTTATAAGAGCTATTCCACCTATAGTAACAAACATCCATTCCCACTAACAGAATACATACCAACAGACTGGTATCATCATACTATACTGTAACCTCCCACACACTATGATCCATTTACTGTATCATGTCTATGGGCTCTCATGCTGTGTTGTCCACATACATGTGTCTATAGACCCTCCACTGTTGAGCCTGTGAAGACACCTGTAGCTTTGTCCATCCAGGAGGGCCTTTGAGAGTGCAGGGCGAGAGTGCACACTGTACTGTACTGTACTGAAGAGATGGCAGACAATAGGAGGAGGGGAGGAGAGGGGGGTGAGAAACACCACCATTCATGTCAGTCATTGAGCTCTCAAACAGAGAGGAGATGAAAAGCAAACAGGTGGCCAAAGGAGGAGAGGGAAGGACAGAAAAGAACGTCCCGCTGGCTGCAGTGGGTTCTGGGTAAGAATGATGGTGACTCGTGTTTGCTAAGCTGTGGGGCGTAGCTAGAGCATCAGCTGGCCTCAGACAGAGATGGAGGGAGGGAGAGGAAGAGAGATGGAGGGAAGAGAGAGGAAGAGAGATGGAGGGAGGGAGAGGAAGAGAGATGGAGGGAAGGAGAGGAAGAGAGATGGAGGGAAGAGAGAGGAAGAGAGATGGAGGGAGGGAGAGGAAGAGAGATGGAGGGAGGGAGAGGAAGAGAGATGGAGGGAAGGAGAGGAAGAGAGATGGAGGGAAGAGAGAGGAAGAGAGATGGAGGGAGGGAGAGGAAAAGAGATGGAGGGAAGAGAGAGGAAGAGAGATGGAGGGAGGGAGAGGAAGAGAGATGGAGGGAAGAGAGAGGAAGAGAGATGGAGGGAGGGAGAGGAAGAGAGATGGAGGGAAGAGAGAGGAAGAGAGATGGAGGGAAGAGAGAGGAAGAGAGATGGAGGGAGGGAGAGGAAGAGAGATGGAGGGAGGGAGAGGAAGAGAGATGGAGGGAGGGAGAGGAAGAGAGATGGAGGGAGGGAGAGGGAGAGAGATGGAGGGAGGGAGAGGAAGAGAGATGGAGGGAGGGAGAGGGAAATTGAGGGAGATGAGGAGAGAGATGGAGAGAGACAGAGATCGAGGGAGAGATGGAGAGAGAGATATTACTAGCGTTTGGTTTCTCATTTCTCTAAGCCTATCTTCTATTTGTTCTGTGCAGTTACGCTTCAATTCAAATGTTCTTGGCAACTGCAGAAGGCTTCTGATATGCTGTTTAAATTGAGATTTCACAAAGAGAGCGTGTGAAAAAACACAGAGGTGAAATGGAACAAGGTCACAGAGGAGATTAGATAGGAAACAAGGACGGCAAAATGAGAAGCCATTAGCCATACGTTATATACAATATGACAAAAAGCACATAGCATTAATCTCAAATAGCAATAATCTCAAATAGCACATAGCAGTAATCTCACATAGCAGTAATCTCAAATAGCACATAGTAGTAATCACAAATAGCATTAACCTCAAATAGCACAAAGCAGTAATCACACATAGCAGTAATCTCAAATAGCACATAGCAGTAATCACACATAGCAGTAATCTCAAATAGCACATAGCAGTGTGAAAGCAGTCAAGACTGTAAAATCACACAGAGTATCAGGTACAGAGTGAGGGAGGAGGAGTAGGAGGAGGAGGAGGAGGAAGGGGCAGTGTCTACACCAAGCCCTGCCTATCAGGCTGAGGTGGGCAGGGATAGAGAGCCGGGAAGGAGGGAGCGAGGGAGCGAGTGAGGGAGAGGGAGAGGGCATGAGAAAGAAAGAGGTAGACAGAGATGCAGAAATACAGTCACTCTGCCTGTGCCGGTGAGGTTGTGTGTGGCAGTGCTGCTGTAGAGTGTGGTCCGTTAGGACCAGGACTAGCCCATCAGGGACTACAGCACAACCCAGTCTGGATCCACAACCAGACACCATGTCAGGCTCCACTCCCGAGCCTGCTCCTCCGAGGGTCCACTCTAAAAAGGCTGGGATCCGGGCTGCGGTGATTCTAATCGGACTCCTGCAAAAGTCGCGACGAGCGAAGGAGAGAGAGAGGGAGAAGGAGAGAGAGAGAGAGCGGTGGGTGAACTTTCTCTGCTGTTTGGTCTCCTGGCTGGTCTGGTTGGCTGCCTGCCTCAGAGGCTCATACACTCTCACTGCGGTGTTAAGTTGAGCTTTCAGAGCAACTTTTATTGCCTGCCATTGTTAGTGTCAGGCTGTCTATAAGTGGTGTTTGTATACACAGGTCGATGCTTGTGTGTGTCTTGTGTTTGTCCTTGTCTTTTGTGTGGATGTGTTTGTGTGCATGTGTGTTGTTTTGTTTTGTTTGTTGTTTTGTCATTTAGCAGACGCTCTTATCCAGAGCGACTTACAGGAGCAATTAGGGTTAAGTGCCTTGCTCAAGGGCACATCGACAGATTTTTCACCTAGTCGGCTCGGGGATTAGAACCAGCGACCTTTCGGTTACTGGCACAACGCTCTTAACCACTAAGCTACCTGCCGCCGCGCGCGTGTGTGTGTGTGTGTGTGCGTGCGTGCGTGTGTGCGTGCGTGCGTGCGTGCGTGCGTGTGTGTGTGTGTGTGTGTTGTTCTTGACACCACTGGTGTCTGTATGTGCATATCTGGGTCAGTGAAATGACAGGAGAGAGAGAGCGAAGTTAAAGGTGAAGAGGTGTCAGTTGAGAGCTTGTAAAAGAGAAAAGAGAGGGAGAGAGAGGAGAGAGAGAGAGCGCTATGAGTGCCTCTTCAACCTATTGTACCCTCAGCTATAGCTGGAGCCACTCCACTTAGGATCCAACATACTGTGTTGTTTAATGCTACATTATATGGCTCTATGTAGGTATAGCTTCCATTTACCCTCTCTCTCTGTACTGTCTCTAGAACACAAGAACAGTTGCTGAAGACTCAAACTGGTCTGGGGAGTTTGAAAGGAAGGGATAGGCTGTCCTCAATGTTAACAGACCAAAACAGATGAGTGTTAGACAGTGATTCAAAGGGAGAGGTCTCAGTGATGTCAGTTTAATGTGTGTGTTACACACACAGAGAGAGAGAGAGAGAGAGAGAGAGAGAGAGAGAGAGAGAGAGAGAGAGAGAGAGAGAGAGAGAGAGAGAGAGAGAGAGAGAGAGAGAGAGAGAGAGAGAGAGAGAGAGAGAGAGAGAGAGAGAGGTTTTTGCCTTTGAAAAGCAGAAATAGCATGGCTGTGAGAGGAGGTTTATTCTTTTGACTCATCACATATGCTGCCGCTACTGTCTATTATCTATCCTGTTGCCTAGTCACTTTATCCCTATCTATATGCACTTATCTACCTCAATTGCCTCGTACCCCTGTGCATCGACTCGGTACTGGTAACCCGTGTATATATAGCCAAGTTACTCATTGTTTATTTATTCCAAGTTATTCTTTTTTCTATATGTTTCTATATTTTTCTCTCTGCATTGTTGGGAAGGGCCCTTAAGTAAGCATTTCATCTGTTGTTTACGAAGCATGTGACAAATATAATATAATTTGATTTGAATGTTTGTTTGTTTGTATAGATTAACTGGTGCCTTGGAACGTTGTATAAAGGGGATTGGGGGACCTTTGCCTCATATTCCTATGCAGTAATTGAGACCTTGTGAGGTCACAGAGCCATGCTTTGGCAATGATGACAGAGAGGCTACTCTCTAATGACACCCTATTTCCCCACAAAGTAGTCTGGTCCAAAGTAGTACACTACTATGTCTGGGAATAGGGCGTCATTTGAGATTTTGCCCAAAGTGGGTGTCACCAGAGGTTTCCGTCACATTGCCGGGCTACAAAGGGCACCGATTGACCCATGATGGATGGGGTGTCAGACAGGCAGTGCTGTGGGCACCCCGCAGCAGAGGAGGGGTCCTAATGGTCGTCTGGGCTGAGGTGAGGCACTGTGAGAGTGATGAAGTGGTGCCAGCCAATGGCCCTTTGAGATTCAGAGCAGAACTGAGAGAGAGAGAGAGATATCAGAGAGAGGGTAAAGTGAGAATGGAGAGGGAGAGGGAGAGAGAGAGAGAACAGAGATTGCTCTTATATCCCTTGGCTTTTGCCCAGGAGGAAGTCGTGTGTGTGTGTGTGTTTGTGTGGGTGTGCTCACGCACCTGCCTGCATGCATGCTTGTATCTGCATGCATGGGTGTGTGTGTGCGTCCCCTGGCTTAGCAGAGACAGTGTTACTCACAGCAGGCAGCTGTTCAGAGCTTCAGGTGACATTGGGGCAAGAACACAGTCCTCCCTAGTAAATCACCTTAAAATAATTACAACATTCTGAGTTTGTGGCACTCAAAGACACTGGAAAGGCATTGGGTGATGGGGAAACAACCTGCCTAAGTCACCGTATCCTTCTCTGGGACTGAAACTGACTCTTGCTCCCCCAATGGAAAGTTCCGGAGCTACTACATCTATTACTTATTTGTCAAGCCTAAATGTTCTCCTCTCCTGCCTTGCCATCTGTCGCTTCTTGACAAACACATGGTGTCTTGTTTGTCGGACTCAGCAGCCCCTGGCTCTCTGGGCCTCTTCCCTCTCTATGAGGAATGATGGCGGGAGGGGGCAGGGAGAGAGGGGGCATGGAGAAATAAACAGAAAAAGATGCAGAGTGAGAGAGGGGGAGAAATGGAAAGATAGAGGCAGAGAGAGCGAGAGAAAGAGAGATGGGGAGGGAGAGATGGAAAGAGCGAGAGAGAGAAAGAGAGATGGGAAAAGAGATGGAGAGAGTCACATGGATGGAGAGAGAGAGAGAGAGAGAGAAGGGGAGGAGGAGGAGGAGGAGGAGGAGGAGGAGGAGGAGAGAGGGCTAAAGTCATAGTAATGACATGGTCACAGGGCTGGTCTACAATATGTTCAGAGGGCCAAGTCGTTACCGCAGTGTGTCCAAGTCACTAAAGCGGAATTAATGAACAGCTCAGCCTGAGGGCAAAATCTCTAGGAATTGGATTGTAGAGACTATATCTCTTGATTCACTGTATTTTATAATGTGTGTTTCAATTAACAGTTGATGTTCCATTTGACACGACAATATGCCCTTATACCCTTACATAGTAGAACTGATGTTATTACAGTCATATAATCATGCTATTACATTTGCATGTAGTATTGTTGATATGATTTCAAGATGTACTGTATCTGTATCTCATAATAAAGCAATACGGCCCGAGGAGGTGTGGTAAATGGTCAATATACCACGGCTAAGAGCTGTTCTTACGCATGCCACAACGCGGATTGCCTAGATACAGCCCTTAGCCGTGGTACAGTATATTGAACATATATCACAAACCCAGAGGTGCCTTATTGCTATTATAAACTGGTTACCAATGTAACCATACCCATGGTACACGGTCTGGTATACAGTACCACATCTTTCAGCCAATCAGCATTAAGGGCTTGAAACACCCGGTTTATAAGGTCTGATATACCACGGCTTTCAGCCAATCAGCATTCAGGGCTCGAACCACCCAGTTTATAATGTCTCTTATAATATTGCATGCACCCTGTTGCATTCCCTTTCATGTTAACTTAGTGTTTACATTATGAGATACTGTATGACAGTGGGTCGCACAGCCTAGGTCTATTAATATACTGTACATGAAGCAGACATGGTGACACAGTGTACTTTACACACACACACACTTACATTCACGCACCCATACACCCAAGTGTGATGATGATGACTTGCTGGCACACCTATCCACAAGTGTGTGAGCCCAAGGGATGTTTTAATTGCTGTCGTTGTCCACTTGCCAAGAGAAAATGTAGAGAAAACCTCTGGAAAAAGAGAGGAAATATTTTCTACAAAGACTAGGCAGTTCCTGAAACAGACACATACTGTATGCAATGTGTATGATGTTCTTACATCCTCTTGCATGTCAATTATATGTTATGTCATAAATACATGTGATTATTGCTATTATTATATATATTAGTCTGTATATCTGGATACTAAGTGCTTGTGAGTCACCATGGCTCATGACTCTACCGTCCATATTGCTTCTCTTAGCTTATCATACACGATTGATTTGGTCATTTTTCAGTAACACACGGCTAGTGATTGTTGTGCTCAATAACATCATAGCTGGAACGCACTTTTGACCAATCAGATTACGTGGTCTTAACTACACTGTAACCGTTTCATAATACAGTATATTGACTCTCCAGGTTGTGATATATTGCAGATGATTATTTACAGTATGTCATTTATCATGCAGTGGTATGATGTACACTACCGTTCAAAAGTTTGGGGTCACTTAGAAATGTCCTTGTTTTCAAAAGAAAAGCAATTTGTTGTCCATTAAAATAACATAAAATTGATCAGAAATACAGTGTAGACATTGTTAATGTTGTAAATGGCTATTGTAGCTGGAAACGGCTTTTCTGGTTAGAGCCAGTTTGCACTGTTCTGTGAAGGGAGTAGTACACAGCGTTGAATGAGATCTTCAGTTTCTTGGCAATTTCTCACATGGAATAGCCTTCATTTCTCAGAACAAGAATAGACTGACGAGTTTCAGAAGAAAGTTATTTGTTTCTGGCCATTTTGATTCTGTAATCGAACCGACAATTGCTGATGGTCCAGATACTCAACTAGTCTCAAGAAGGCCAGTTTTATTGCTTCTTTAATCAGCACAACAGTTCTCAGCTGTGCTAACATAATTGCAAAAGGGTTTTCTAATGATCAATTAGCCTATTAAAATGATAAACTTGGATTAGCAAACACAACGTGCCATTGGAACACAGGACTGATGGTTGCTGATAATGGGCCTCTGTACGCCTATGTAGATATTCCATAAAAAATCAGCAGTTTCCAGCTACAATAGCCATTTACAACATTAACAATGTCTACACTGTATTTCTGATCAATTTGATGTTATTTTAATGGACAAAAAATGCTTTTCTTTCGAAAACAAGGACATTTCTAAGTGACCCCACACTTTTGAATGGTAGTGTATATATGTAATTGTTATGTAAGAGCTCTGTCAACACTAGATAGTGTGTCACAGCCATACAACTGCTATCACACATTAGGAGAGGAGCAGGCAGGGTGGGGCACTAGGCTAGGGCTAACTTCTCAATAAGCTAGCTAGCCACATCTCAATAAGCTAGCTGGCCTCATCTCAATGAGCTAGCTGGCCACATCTCAATGAGCTAGCTGGCCGCATCTCAATGAGCTAGCTGGCCGCATCTCAATGAGCTAGCTGGCCGCATCTCAATGAGAGCTGTAAGGATCCTGGCACCAGTGCTGATAGGGCTGGAGTGAAAACGGAACTCCTTGAATGGGCCGGGCTCCAGAGCCACATGTTTGCCCTGTGCGTTCCGCCGCTATTTTGGGCCTGTGAGTTTAGTTTGGCACCGACCGTTGGTCATTAAATCCTACAAGCCCATCGCCGCAGTCACCTTGTCCGAGAGGGTATGTGTGTGTGTGTGCGTGCGTGTGTGTGTGTGTGAGAGTGTGTCGTCTTTTATCATTTGGTTTGCTCCCGTTCTTGAGAGGCTGTAGCTGTCTCGTGACAGGAGTTGTTCCACTAGACGTGTGAGATGAAGAGAGAGGGGGAGCGAGAGAGCAGCGGATGGAGGAGGGGTGAGGAGAGAGGGAAAGTGCTGAGTTAAGTGTGTAAGCAAAGCACTCGTTTGTAGTCAGAGATGGGTGTTCCTCTGCACCAGCTGTGAAGGTCATCTCTCCCATATGCCAAAGTCTTGGTGAGAAATCAGTGGTGTGTGTACGTGTTTATGTGTTTCTACGCTGGGTGGCAAGGACGATGAGATGGCGTAGTGATAGTGGCATCTCTTTGTTTATGAGCCACAGTTGGTGGTAAAGTAAGCATTTCACTATTAGTCCACACCTGTTGTTTACGAAGCATGTGACGAATACAATTTGATTTGATTTGGCATTTGTGTGACACTGTGACGTGGTGTAGTGAGGTGGTAGGATGACTGGAGTGGCTGGTTGGTAGTCTCTTTTAAGCACTGCTGTTTGTGTGTGACGACAGCAAAGCGTGCCAGGATGGCAGAGTGGTGTATTTTCATTTGTTACACACTGGGGTGTGTGTGTGTGAGTGCACCCTTGGGATGAGTGCTTAGTATGTATGCTTGTGTGTCAGTCTCTATGTGTGTGTACCAGACAGGATCGGTGGCTCTCACAGCTGCTTCTGGTTGTGTGACAGCCTGGGATACAGGCGTCCCATTTCCCACCTACTGACGTACAAGCACACAAGCCCCGAGTGATCCACCGGGGTGGAGGAGGCGCATGAAATGATCTACCCCAAAGAAGAGCAGCAGTGGTGGGGGAGAGGAGGAGAGGACTCAGGGTGGGACTGGGAGAGGAGGAGGCATCATGTGAGCACGGAATGATAGGGCTGAGGTGTGTGTGTTCATGTGTTTACATAAGCCCCTGTGGAACCTGGCTCTCCAAATCAAATCAAATCAAATGTTATTTGCCACATGCGCCGAATACAACAGGTGTAGACCTTACAGTGAAATGCTTACTTACAAGCCCTTAACCAACAATGCCGTTTTAAGAAATAAAAAAATGTGTTAAGTAAAAAATAGATAAGTAAAAAATAAACATAGCAAATAATTAAAGAGCAGCAGTAAAATAAAATAACAGTAGGGAGGCTATATACAGGGGGTACCGGTACAGAGTCAATGTGCGGGGGCACCGGTTAGTCGAGGTAATTGAGGTAATATGTACATGTGGGTAGAGTTAAAGTGACTATGCATAGATAATAAACAGAGTAGCAGCTGCGTAAAAGAGGGGGATGGGTGGGGTGGGGTGGGGTGGGGTGGGGGGCAATGCAATGCAAATAGTTCAGGTAGCCATGATTAGCTGTTCAGGAGTCTTATAGCTTGGGGGTAGAAGCTGTTAAGAAGCCTTTTGGACCTAGACTTGGCGCTCTGGTACTGCTTGTCGTGCGGTAGCAGAGAGAACAGTCTATGACTTGGGTGGCTTGAGTCTTTGACCATTTTTAGGGCCTTCCTCTGACACCGCCTGGTATAGAGGTCCTGAATGGCAGGAAGCTTGACCCCAGTGATGTACTGGGCCGTACGCACTACCCTCTGTAGTGCCTTGCGGTTGGAGGCTGAGCAGTTGCCATACCAGGCGGTGATACAACCAGTCAGGATGCTCTCGATGGTGCAGCTGTAGAACTTTCTGAGGATCTGAGGACCCATGCCAAATCATTTCAGTCTCCTGAGGGGGAATAGGCTTTGTCATGCCGTCTTCACGACTGTCTTGGTGAGTTTGGACCATGATAGTTTGTTGGTGATGTGGACACCAAGGAACTTGAAGCTCTCAACCTGTTCCACTACAGCCCCGTCGATGAGAATGGGGGCGTGCTCAGTCCAGTTTTTTTTCCTGTAGTCCACAATCATCTCCTTTGTCTTGATCACGTTGAGGGGGAGGTTGTTATCCTGGCACCACATGGCCAGGTCTCTGACCTCCTCCCTATAGGCTGTCTCATCGTTGTCGGTGATCAGGCCTACCACTGTTGTGTCGTCGGCAAACTTAATGATTGTGTTGGAGTCGTGCCTGGCCATGCAGTCATGAGTGAACAAGGAGTACAGGAGGGGACTGAGCACGCACCCCTGAGGGGCCCCTGTGTTGAGGATCAGCTTGGCAGATGTGTTGTTACCAACCCTTACCACCTGGGGGCGGCCCGTCAGGAAGTCCAGGATCCAGTTGCAGAGGGAGGTGTTTAGTCTCAGGGTCCTTAGCCTAGTGATGAGCTTTGAGGGCTCTATGGTGTTGAACGCTGAGCTGTAGTCAATGAATAGCATTCTCACGTAGGTGTTCCTCTTGTCCAGGTGGGAAAGGGCAGTGTGGAGTTCAATAGAGATTGCATAATCTGTGGATCTGTTGGGGCAGTGTGCCAATTGGAGTGGGTCTAGGGTTTCTGGGATAATGATGTTGAGGTGAGCCATGACCAGCCTTTCAAAGCACTTCATGGCTACAGACGTGAGTGCTACGGGTCAGTAGTCATTTAGGCAGGTTATCTTAGTGTTCTTGGGCACAGGGACTATGGTGGTCTGCTTGAAACATGTTGGTATTACAGACTCAGTCAGGGACATGTTAAAAATGTCAGTGAAGACACTTGCCAGTTGGTCAGCGCATGCTCGGAGTACATGTCCTAGTAATCCATCTGGCCCTGCGGCCTTGTGAATGTTGACCTGCTTAAAAGTCTTACTCACATCAGCTATGGAGAGCGTGATCACATAGTCATCCCGAACAGCTGATGCTCTCATGCATGCTTCAGTGTTGCTTGCCTCGAAGCGAGCATAGAAGTGATTTAGCTCGTCTGGTAGGCTTGTGTCACTGGCCAGCTTGCGGCTGTGCTTCCCTTTCTAGTCTGTAATAATTTTCAAGCCCTGCCACATCCGACGAGCGTCGGAGCCGGTGTAGTACGATTCAATCTTAGTCCTGTATTGACTCTTTGCCTGTTTGATGGTTCGTCGGAGGGCATAGCGGGATTTCTTATAAGCGTCCGGGTTAGAGTCCCGCTCCTTGAAAGCGGCAGCTCTACCCTTTAGCTCAGTGCGGATGTTGCCTGTAATCCATGGCTACTGGTTGGGGTATGTGCGTACGGTCACTGTGGGGACGACGTCATCGATGTACTTATTGATGAAGCCAGTGACTGATGTGGTGTACTCCTCAATGCTATCGGAAGAATCCCGGAACATATTCCAGTCTGTGCTAGCAAAATCGTCCTGTAGCTTAGCATCTGCGTCATCTGACCACTTCCTTATTAACCGAGTTACTGGTGCTTCCTGCTTTAGTTTTTGCTTATAAGCAGGAATCAGGAGGATATAGATTTGCCAAATGGAGGACAAGGGAGAACTTTGTACGCGTCTCTGTGTGTGGAGTAAAGGTGGTCTAGAATTTGTTTTCCTCTGGTTGTACATTTAACATGCTGGTAGAAATGAGGTAGAACGGGTTTAAGTTTCCCTGCATTAAAGTCTCCGGCCACTAGGAGCCCTGCCTCTGGATGAGGATGGGAGGAGGTGGGAGGAGTGGGAGGTGTGGGAGCTTGTTTGTCTCTCTCTCTGTCACCCCAGAGCCTCACTGACACACACACATCTGCACCCGGACACACACACACACACACAGGGGAGGCTTGGAGAATCCTCAGCTGGGATACAGATCCCTGATCAGCTCTACAGACAGATGAGCAACAACAAAACAACAAAAGCATTTCCCTCATCTCCTCCGGTCTCCTAAGTCTCACTGGAGTTGCCAAGGAGACAGGTGTCCGTTAGGCAGATTAGGGCTTGGCCCGGCGTTATCATGACATAGACAGAACACTGGAG
Organism: Coregonus lavaretus; assembly: GCF_964263955.1. Taxonomy (NCBI): domain Eukaryota; kingdom Metazoa; phylum Chordata; class Actinopteri; order Salmoniformes; family Salmonidae; genus Coregonus; species Coregonus lavaretus. Next base: position 31,396 of record NW_028163844.1, on the reverse strand, counting down.
ATACTATGCAAATGGTTCTAGCACCTCTACCTTGATTGTTGTTACCTTTGTTGGCTTTGTTGGGGCTGGTTTGACAGATTTGCTGTCTGAAATGACTTTCTGTGGAAAGTAATTTTATTGGGTTCAGGCTTAAAGGGTTGAAAGCCCCTCACTGCTGTATTGAGGCTTAACGAGGGTGAATACCTGATGAGGCCCTGATTTCCAAGGGAGATTGTAGAGGCAGGGCAAATATCAGAGCTATTATAAATCAATTAATAATTAATAATATGAATATGCCATTTAGCAGACACTTTTATACAAAGCGACTTACAGTCATGCGTGCATACATTTTGCGTAGAGGTGGTCCTGGGAATGGAACCCTGGTGTCTACCCTGGCGATGCAAGCTCCATGCTCTAACAACTGAGCTACAGAGGACCACTTGTATTTATAATTGTAGGGATGCAAAAGTTGTTATATTCATAAACAATACAGGATATCATCACTTGTTATAAGAGCTATTCCACCTATAGTAACAAACATCCATTCCCACTAACAGAATACATACCAACAGACTGGTATCATCATACTATACTGTAACCTCCCACACACTATGATCCATTTACTGTATCATGTCTATGGGCTCTCATGCTGTGTTGTCCACATACATGTGTCTATAGACCCTCCACTGTTGAGCCTGTGAAGACACCTGTAGCTTTGTCCATCCAGGAGGGCCTTTGAGAGTGCAGGGCGAGAGTGCACACTGTACTGTACTGTACTGAAGAGATGGCAGACAATAGGAGGAGGGGAGGAGAGGGGGGTGAGAAACACCACCATTCATGTCAGTCATTGAGCTGTCAAACAGAGAGGAGATGAAAAGCAAACAGGTGGCCAAAGGAGGAGAGGGAAGGACAGAAAAGAACGTCCCGCTGGCTGCAGTGGGTTCTGGGTAAGAATGATGGTGACTCGTGTTTGCTAAGCTGTGGGGCGTAGCTAGAGCATCAGCTGGCCTCAGACAGAGATGGAGGGAGGGAGAGGAAGAGAGATGGAGGGAAGAGAGAGGAAGAGAGATGGAGGGAGGGAGAGGAAGAGAGATGGAGGGAAGGAGAGGAAGAGAGATGGAGGGAAGAGAGAGGAAGAGAGATGGAGGGAGGGAGAGGAAGAGAGATGGAGGGAGGGAGAGGAAGAGAGATGGAGGGAAGGAGAGGAAGAGAGATGGAGGGAAGAGAGAGGAAGAGAGATGGAGGGAGGGAGAGGAAAAGAGATGGAGGGAAGAGAGAGGAAGAGAGATGGAGGGAGGGAGAGGAAGAGAGATGGAGGGAAGAGAGAGGAAGAGAGATGGAGGGAGGGAGAGGAAGAGAGATGGAGGGAAGAGAGAGGAAGAGAGATGGAGGGAAGAGAGAGGAAGAGAGATGGAGGGAGGGAGAGGAAGAGAGATGGAGGGAGGGAGAGGAAGAGAGATGGATGGAGGGAGAGGAAGAGAGATGGAGGGAGGGAGAGGAAGAGAGATGGAGGGAGGGAGAGGGAGAGAGATGGAGGGAGGGAGAGGAAGAGAGATGGAGGGAGGGAGAGGGAAATTGAGGGAGATGAGGAGAGAGATGGAGAGAGACAGAGATCGAGGGAGAGATGGAGAGAGAGATATTACTAGCGTTTGGTTTCTCATTTCTCTAAGCCTATCTTCTATTTGTTCTGTGCAGTTACGCTTCAATTCAAATGTTCTTGGCAACTGCAGAAGGCTTCTGATATGCTGTTTAAATTGAGATTTCACAAAGAGAGCGTGTGAAAAAACACAGAGGTGAAATGGAACAAGGTCACAGAGGAGATTAGATAGGAAACAAGGACGGCAAAATGAGAAGCCATTAGCCATACGTTATATACAATATGACAAAAAGCACATAGCATTAATCTCAAATAGCAATAATCTCAAATAGCACATAGCAGTAATCTCACATAGCAGTAATCTCAAATAGCACATAGTAGTAATCACAAATAGCATTAACCTCAAATAGCACAAAGCAGTAATCACACATAGCAGTAATCTCAAATAGCACATAGCAGTAATCACACATAGCAGTAATCTCAAATAGCACATAGCAGTGTGAAAGCAGTCAAGACTGTAAAATCACACAGAGTATCAGGTACAGAGTGAGGGAGGAGGAGTAGGAGGAGGAGGAGGAGGAAGGGGCAGTGTCTACACCAAGCCCTGCCTATCAGGCTGAGGTGGGCAGGGATAGAGAGCCGGGAAGGAGGGAGCGAGGGAGCGAGTGAGGGAGAGGGAGAGGGCATGAGAAAGAAAGAGGTAGACAGAGATGCAGAAATACAGTCACTCTGCCTGTGCCGGTGAGGTTGTGTGTGGCAGTGCTGCTGTAGAGTGTGGTCCGTTAGGACCAGGACTAGCCCATCAGGGACTACAGCACAACCCAGTCTGGATCCACAACCAGACACCATGTCAGGCTCCACTCCCGAGCCTGCTCCTCCGAGGGTCCACTCTAAAAAGGCTGGGATCCGGGCTGCGGTGATTCTAATCGGACTCCTGCAAAAGTCGCGACGAGCGAAGGAGAGAGAGAGGGAGAAGGAGAGAGAGAGAGAGCGGTGGGTGAACTTTCTCTGCTGTTTGGTCTCCTGGCTGGTCTGGTTGGCTGCCTGCCTCAGAGGCTCATACACTCTCACTGCGGTGTTAAGTTGAGCTTTCAGAGCAACTTTTATTGCCTGCCATTGTTAGTGTCAGGCTGTCTATAAGTGGTGTTTGTATACACAGGTCGATGCTTGTGTGTGTCTTGTGTTTGTCCTTGTCTTTTGTGTGGATGTGTTTGTGTGCATGTGTGTTGTTTTGTTTTGTTTGTTGTTTTGTCATTTAGCAGACGCTCTTATCCAGAGCGACTTACAGGAGCAATTAGGGTTAAGTGCCTTGCTCAAGGGCACATCGACAGATTTTTCACCTAGTCGGCTCGGGGATTAGAACCAGCGACCTTTCGGTTACTGGCACAACGCTCTTAACCACTAAGCTACCTGCCGCCGCGCGCGTGTGTGTGTGCGTGCGTGCGTGTGTGCGTGCGTGCGTGCGTGCGTGCGTGTGTGTGTGTGTGTGTGTTGTTCTTGACACCACTGGTGTCTGTATGTGCATATCTGGGTCAGTGAAATGACAGGAGAGAGAGAGCGAAGTTAAAGGTGAAGAGGTGTCAGTTGAGAGCTTGTAAAAGAGAAAAGAGAGGGAGAGAGAGGAGAGAGAGAGAGCGCTATGAGTGCCTCTTCAACCTATTGTACCCTCAGCTATAGCTGGAGCCACTCCACTTAGGATCCAACATACTGTGTTGTTTAATGCTACATTATATGGCTCTATGTAGGTATAGCTTCCATTTACCCTCTCTCTCTGTACTGTCTCTAGAACACAAGAACAGTTGCTGAAGACTCAAACTGGTCTGGGGAGTTTGAAAGGAAGGGATAGGCTGTCCTCAATGTTAACAGACCAAAACAGATGAGTGTTAGACAGTGATTCAAAGGGAGAGGTCTCAGTGATGTCAGTTTAATGTGTGTGTTACACACACAGAGAGAGAGAGAGAGAGAGAGAGAGAGAGAGAGAGAGAGAGAGAGAGAGAGAGAGAGAGAGAGAGAGAGAGAGAGAGAGAGAGAGAGAGAGAGAGAGAGAGAGAGAGAGAGAGAGAGAGAGAGAGAGAGAGAGAGAGAGAGAGAGAGAGAGAGAGAGAGAGAGAGAGAGAGAGAGAGAGAGAGAGAGAGAGGTTTTTGCCTTTGAAAAGCAGAAATAGCATGGCTGTGAGAGGAGGTTTATTTTCAACACCAAGGCAATCTGATAGTGTGGACACAGTGAGAGAGGCAACAACAGGGGACACGGTTCCAGTGGAAATGAAACAGTGCCCTAAGGCTCTATATGTTAAAGCCAATGTTAAGCAACAACTTGTATGCACACACACGCACACTGTGCTGCTGTACAAAAAGACATCACTAACACAAACACACGGTCTCACAAACACGTACTATGCAGTACCGCACAAAAAAACATCACTAATAACGTAAACACTTACATTAACACACACTAGTCCTAGATGGTACGCTTCATTGGTTGTGTGTGAGAGCTAGTTTGATGATGAGTTTCTGCTTGTGGTCAGACGAACACACATAGTAACAGTGGTGGTGGGCCTTAGATTGTGTCCACAGTGGCTGTCCTCCTCATTGGACTAGCACAGCTGGGCGACACACTCTTTAAAATCACTTCATGATGGATTTACAATGTATGCTGTTCCTCATTAATTTGAACAGTGTGGTGCTCCCTGGTAGTGTGTGTGTGTGTGTGTGTGTGTGTGTGTGTGTGTGTGTGTGTGTGTGTGTGTGTGTGTGTGTGTGTGTACACTGAGTGTACGAAACATTACGAACACTTGCTCTTTCCATGACATAGACTGACCAGGTGAATCCAGGTGAAAGCTATGATCCCTTATTGATGTCACTTGTTAAATCCACTTCACTCAGTGTAGATGAAGGGGAGGAGACTGGTTAAAGAAGGATTTTTAAGTCTTGAGATTTTTAAGTCAGAGGGTGAATGGGCAAGCCAAAATATTTAAGTGCCTTTGAACGGGGTATGGTAGTAGGTACTAGGCGCACCAGTGTGAGTGTGTCAAGAACTGCAATGCTGCTGGGCTTTTCACGCTCAACAGTTTCCTGCGTGTTTCAAGAATGGTCCACCACCCAAAGGTCATCCAACCAACTTGAAACAACTGTGGGAAGCATTGGAGTCAACATGGGCCAGCATCCCTGTGGAACATTTTCGACACCTTTTAGAGTCCATGCCCAGACGAATTGAGGCTGTTCTGAGGGCAAACGGGGGTGCAACTCAATATTTTCCTAATGTTTTGTACACTCAGTGTGTGTGTGTGTGTGTGTGTGTGTGTGTGTGTGTGTGTGTGTGTGTGTTTGTACTAGCTTAGTGGCTTAGAATAGGAACCCAATCAGTCCAGGGCGTTGTTGCAGTTGAGAAGGATTGAGGGTTCTGGCTTCCTGTCTCCTAACCCTTCTTGTTCCTCCTGGTTGATTGGTAGGCCTCCTCTCGTCCCATGTAAGGGGGGTTAATACAGTGGGGAAAAAAAGTATTTAGTCAGCCACCAATTGTGCAAGTTCTCCCACTTAAAAAGATGAGAGAGGCCTGTAATTTTCATCATAGGTACACGTCAACTATGACAGACAAAATGAGAAAATGTTTTCCTTTGTTGGCAATGACACAGGTCAAACGTTTTCTGTAAGTCTTCACAAGGTTTTCACACACTGTTGCTGGTATTTTGGCCCATTCCTCCATGCAGATCTCCTCTAGAGCAGTGATGTTTTGGGGCTGTCGCTGGGCAACACAGACTTTCAACTCCCTCCAAAGATTTTCTATGGGGTTGAGATCTGGAGACTGGCTAGGCCACTCCAGGACCTTGAAATACTTCTTACGAAGCCACTCCTTCGTTGCCCGGGCGGTGTGTTTGGGATCATTGTCATGCTGAAAGACCCAGCCATGTTTCATCTTCAATGCCCTTGCTGATGGAAGGAGGTTTTCACTCAAAATCTCACGATACATGGCCCCATTCATTCTTTCCTTTACACGGATCAGTCGTCCTGGTCCCTTTGCAGAAAAACAGCCCCAAAGCATGATGTTTCCACCCCCATGCTTCACAGTAGGTATGGTGTTCTTTGGATGCAACTCAGCATTCTTTGTCCTCCAAACACGACGAGTTGAGTTTTTACCAAAAAGTTATATTTTGGTTTCATCTGACCATATGACATTCTCCCAATCCTCTTCTGGATCATCCAAATGCACTCTAGCAAACTTCAGACGGGCCTGGACATGTACTGGCTTAAGCAGGGGGACACGTCTGGCACTGCAGGATTTGAGTCCCTGGCGGCATAGTGTGTTACTGATGGTAGGCTTTGTTACTTTGGTCCCAGCTCTCTGCAGGTCATTCACTAGGTCCCCCCGTGTGGTTCTGGGATTTTTGCTCACCGGTCTTGTGATCATTTTGACCCCACGGGGTGAGATCTTGCGTGGAGCCCCAGATCGAGGGAGATTATCAGTGGTCTTGTATGTCTTCCATTTCCTAATAATTGCTCCCACAGTTGATTTCTTCAAACCAAGCTGCTTACCTATTGCAGATTCAGTCTTCCCAGCCTGGTGCAGGTCTACAATTTTGTTTCTGGTGTCCTTTGACAGCTCTTTGGTCTTGGCCATAGTGGAGTTTGGAGTGTGACTGTTTGAGGTTGTGGACAGGTGTCTTTTATACTGATAACAAGTTCAAACAGGTGCCATTAATACAGGTAACGAGTGGAGGACAGAGGAGCCTCTTAAAGAAGAAGTTACAGGTCTGTGAGAGCCAGAAATCTTGCTTGTTTGTAGGTGACCAAATACTTATTTTCCACCATAATTTGCAAATAAATTCACTAAAAATCTACAATGTGATTTTCTGGATATTTTTTTCTCAATTTGTCTGTCATAGTTGACGTGTACCTATGATGAAAATTACAGGCCTCTCTCATCTTTTAAGTGGGAGAACTTGCACAATTGGTGGCTGACTAAATACTTTCTTTCCCCACTGTACCTGTCTAACTGGAGTTAAGCACATTCAATCATTACTTACACCATGATTAGAATCACTGCTGCCTGATTATGATACACTCTAGTCATTACTGTTTAACAGTTCCCACAGGGATTGTGTCCCAAATGGCACATTATTCACTAGGCCAGAGGGCTATGGTCAAACAGCACACTATATAGGGAATAGGGCCATTTGGGACACAGCCATGGTTGAGAGTGTGAATCAAATCAAATCGAATCAAATCAAATTGTATTGGTCACATGCGCCGAATACAACAGGTGCAGACATTACAGTGAAATGCTTACTTACAGCCCTTAACCAACAGTGCATTTATTTTAAACAAAAAAAGTAAGAATAAAACAACAACAAAAAAAAGTGTTGAGAAAAAAAAGAGCAGAAGTAAAATAAAGTGACAGTAGGGAGGCTATATATACAGGGGGGTACCGTTGCAGAGTCAATGTGCGGGGGCACCGGCTAGTTGAGGTAGTTGAGGTAATATGTACATGTGGGTAGAGTTAAAGTGACTATGCATAAATACTTAACAGAGTAGCAGCAGCGTAAAAAGGATGGGGTGGGGGGGCAGTGCAAATAGTCCGGGTAGCCATGATTAGCTGTTCAGGAGTCTTATGGCTTGGGGGTAGAAGCTGTTGAGAAGTCTTTTGGACCTAGACTTGGCACTCCGGTACCGCTTGCCGTGCGGTAGCAGAGAGAACAGTCTATGACTAGGGTGGCTGGAGTCTTTGACAATTTTGAGGGCCTTGTATAGAGGTCCTGGATGGCAGGAAGCTTTGCCCCAGTGATGTACTGGGCCGTACGCACTACCCTCTGTAGTGCCTTGCGGTCGGAGGCCAAGCAGTTGCCATACCAGGCGGTGATGCAACCAGTCAGGATGCTCTCGATGGTGCAGCTGTAGAATTTTTTGAGGATCTGAGGACCCATGCCAAATCTTTTTAGTCTCCTGAGGGGGAATAGGCTTTGTCGTGCCCTCTTCACGACTGTCTTGGTGTGTTTGGACCATGATAGTTCGTTGGTGATGTGGACACCAAGGAACTTGAAGCTCTCAACCTGTTCCACTACAGCCCCGTCGATGAGAATGGGGGCGTGCTCAGTCCTATTTTTTTTCCTGTAGTCCACAATCATCTCCTTTGTCTTGGTCACGTTGAGGGAGAGGTTGTTGTCCTGGCACCACACGGCCAGATCTCTGACCTCCTCCCTATAGGCCGTCTCATCGTTGTCGGTGATCAGGCCTACCACTGTTGTGTCGTCGGCAAACTTAATGATGGTGTTGGAGTCGTGCCTGGCCATGCAGTCATGGGTGAACAGGCTACTAACCTGCCCCCCCCCCCCCCTCCATTTATTACAAGCTCTTTTTATTTTCTGGCTCACCCTTTCCCTCCCCCCTTGTCTCATTCTCTCCTTCATTCTCCCCTCCCCCTCTCTGCCAGTCTCTGTGAAAACAGTTGTGATTAGCAGCTGTTGGGGATCACAAGGAGCCTGCACTGTTAGCCCTCCAGGCATGAACGAAACACACACATGCTACTAATGCACACACACACATTCTACTCACGCACGCACGCATACACACGCATACACACACACACAAACATGCTACTCACGCACACACACACTCATGCTACTCATGCATGCGCACACACACATGCACTCACACATGTATGCATGCATGCACACACACACATACACACACAATCAGCAAATATCTACTGGGAAGCCTGCTACGGAGTAGGTAGAGGTGACAGTACAGGGACAAGGGTAACGTTGGCTTTAGTCATTGCAGTGAACCTTTGTGTGTGGGAAGTTTATCAATTCATACCTTCATACCAGGGAACATAAACACTCAGGCTCTTTATGTGTTAGTGTGTATCTGAAATTCCAGACTTATGGCGTTCCCCTCTACATCTCGCTCTGCATTGAGACTGTGTGAGTTTGTTGATGTTGTTGATGTTTATATTTCTCATTTCCTGTGTGTGTGTGTGTATGTGTGTGCCAGGGTGTGTGTGCCAGGGTGTGTGTGCCAGGGTGTGCATGTGGCAGTGCCAGGGAGGGAGCCAGTGAGCTGTGGCTCGTGTAATGGATGAGGTTGCATTGTCTCCCTAAAAAGTGGCCGGAGATGGGAACACTGACAGATTGCATGGAGCCCTATTTACAGAGCACAGCTATGTGAAGGGATTGGGGAAGATATTTTTAGCCGGCACTCATCTCCTCTCTCTCTCTCTCTCTCTCTCTCTCTTCGTCTCTCTCTCTCTCTCTCTCTCTCTCTCTCTTTCTCTCTCTCTCTCTCTCTCGCTCTCTCTCTCTCTCTCTCTTCGTCTCTCTCTCTTCGTCTCTCTCTCTTCGTCTCTCTCTCTCTCTCTCTCTCTCTCTCTCTCTCTCTCTCTCTCTCTCTCTCTCTCTCTCTCTCTCTCTCTCTCTCTCTCTCTCTCTCTCTCTCTCTCTCTCTCTCTCTCTCTCTCTCTCTCTCTCTCTCTCTCTCTCTCTCTCTCTCTTCACCTCTGTCTCTGTCCAGCTGTCTCTCTTCAAACTCTCACTTGTACTGTGGGGGTTGTCTGATAGATTTAGGTTTTTAGGAGTTGAAAGTAAGATGGGTTATCTGAAATATCCCGTAGTTCAGTACAGGTCCATTGACAGAGGCTGGGTTAGGTCACACACACGAGTTTCCTCTGAGCTCTCCTATTATAACAGTTTGGGGTTGGACCAGGCCCAGAGAGGGGGAGACCTTTACTGGTGTTGACTTACAGAAACACCTGGCCTGTTTACCCTCATACTGGGTGGTTGAGAGCGAGGGACCGAGGAAAGGAAGGGGAGGAGTGGGGCAGAGGACATGGGGCGGCAGGTAGCTTAGTGGTTAAGAGCGTTGTGCCAGTAACCGAAAGGTTGCTGGTTCTAATCCCTGAGCCAACTAGGTGAAAAATCTGTCAATATGCCCTTGAGCAAGGCACTGAACCCTAATTGCTCCTGTAAGTCGCTCTGGATAAGAGAGTCTGCTAAATGACTAAAATGTAAATGTAAAATGTAGTGCAGAAAGAAGGGAGAGTCCAATTAAACCTCAACAGGTTTCCCTCTTTATGTTAGCTGCTCTGGAAATAAAAAAATATGTGAAGGCTTGCCAAGTAATTTCTGCCCTTGTTTTCTTGGCACAGCTTAATCCAGAACATCAGTGGAAGGCTTTTACAGCAAAGTGCTCGACTTGTGAGAGGTTCTGAAATGTTAGTCAACATGAAAATGTACTTTTATGACAATAATGATCAGTTACAGAGTACTTTTATGGCGCTTTAATAGACCTCTATATAAATACAGTTGTTATACTGGAAACCTTTATGTACAACATTTTCATGTCAGTTAAGGAATGTTTTTATGACAGTAGATTATGATATCAATAAAGTTGTTACAGTATATTTACAGTATTACTGTAAAGCTTTATGATGTCAGCAATGAAACCCATAGCTCCTCTGTGAGTGGGCCAGAATAAACATACCCCCACTTAGTTCTGGAAGGGCCTGGCACCCTGACATCCCTTGGTCCCCTCTAACTTCCTGACCTTGAAGGGTCTGTCAATAACAGGCTAACAGAGCGTGCCTCTCAGTTCAGGACTGGTCGTAGTGTTGCTCTCAAGGGGCTCTCACATAGAATAGGCATGAGGGTGGTAATGATTCAGCTGTTTGAGTCTGTGCTATGATTATAGTGTTTCTCTGTGCAGTCGAGAGTTCTGAGGATTATTTTGTGTTTATTTGTGTGTGTGTGTGTGTGTGTGTGTGCGTACTCACTTGCGTGCGCACGTTTGTGTGACTGTGTGTGTGTGTGTGTGTGTTTGTGCACATGCCAAAGTGTGTATTTGTGTGTGACAGCAAGAGTGCGTTTTCATTTGTGTTCTGTCCTAATTTCCCTCTCACACGTCCCTAACTCTAATGCACACAACACATCAATACTCAAAGCCAATTATTCCTTTCCTCTGCTGGCCATTGATTCAGACAGGCTCTCAGCCTCTGTCTCTATTAGGAGCTCATGCCGCTGCTAACCGGAGAGCAGGTGTACAATGACAAGTGGAAATCATCACCCCATCATCCCATCACCCCGTCCTACAGTATGACAACAGGAAAACATCGGACTGGGGAGATGCATGAGGCAGAATGAGATTTCACTCTTAAAGGTCCAAAGCAACCGTTTTTATCTCAATATGAAATCATTTCTGGGTAACAGTAAAGTACCTTACTATGATTGTTTTCAATTAAAATGTTTTTTAAGCAAAGAGACATTTCTCAAGCAAGAATTTTACTAGGACTGTCTGGGAGTGGTTTGATTGGGGAGGGGAAAACAGAAAACTAACTGTTGTTGGCAGAGAGGTTTGGAACTCTCTTTCTTATTGGTCTATTAACTAATTTACCGCCTGGTGATGTCACCAGGCAGGGGGCAGGCCAAAACACTATACCACCAAAAAAGGCTGACATTTCAGGCGGTCTTTTTAAACAGCTCTTACACTAAAAAGGCATTATCATCATTTTCACAATTTCACAGTATTATTCCAACTAGGGCTGTGGCGGTCATGAAATTCTGTCAGCCGGTGATTGTCAAGCAAATAACTGCCGGTCTCACGGTAATTGACCGTTAATTAACATAAACACATTTAGCATCTCCTGGCTTCCACGCGTAGCCTACAAACCACTGATGCAGTCCTTTGGAACATCTACATTTAAAAAAGTTGAATAAATCCATGTAATATAGCCTACACCATCACAATAAATCCATTATTTATTTTAGACAGGTCTAAAGAAACATGATATTAAGAAAACATAGTATATTTCAGAGGATCAGAATAACATACTCTGAGTTGTCCTTATGATATGCCCTGATCTGGCTATGCCATATGGCTGTGGGCTACACTAGTTCATTTAGCAGACAAGATTTGCTTAGAATTCCGTGGCATTATTTTATAGTATGAAGAATACAATTGAACATAGTTGTGCGGTTAACAAATAAATAGGTACTCCTATATGCTTGATTTAGCGTTATTTTCGTAACTTTAGTTGTGATACAAACATTGGGCTATATGTTTTGATTTTTAATATATTCTAAGGCTGCATGATGCGACTCTAATGATGATTTGAAAAAAGTTGCATGAAAGGCATGAGCTCTGCTTTGTTTTTGCGCAGGTTATGCACACTTCATCTATCTCTCATTCACAATTTGACAAGCACTTGATAATGCCTCGAATTTCCCGGCTGCATCCCCTTTGTGTGGCCGTAATGCCCCCTAAAAAATATCCATGCCTTTGGCGGTCGGTGGCCGTTGTGCCCTTGGGCTGAATATAATAATTATAATTCCCTTCTCCCAGCACTCACATGGTTCTCCGTCATGTGATCGGGTATTTCTCACAGGCTACAAATGAAAGACAGACACATCAGGTCCAATTCCGTGGTACATATTGACGATATTGGAAGAACTGTCCACATTTACTTTTCGTCAGCCAACAAGATGAGTAGGCCTAACGAACAGCAAAAGCATTAGCCTATGCCAATCTACTATCCCCAATAATACAAAAGTTGACCTATTCTATTCTGTGCGAGAAATAAATATACCAAACGTAGTCTGGGACAGTTGTGGGATGCGGTAGATCCCAAATTAATACAACCACTAGCATCAAAAACCTGTTTATGCAATGAGGCTGACACAATAGATCAGAACATTTAGCTTAAAATGTTGATAAACTATTAGGCTATTCCTTCACATTATAAGCGCAGCAATGCGCACACGGCTGTAGGCTATAAGCGCAAATGTTCCATTAGAGGGAAAATATCATTCTCAAAAGTGACCATGAATGTGATTATGCATGCAATGCTTTTATTATAAAGGTGCATTTTTATGGTGAAAATTATCTTACCCAAACTTAAAACGTGCTGCTTATGTATGTCAGTTAGGCTCTACACCCATTGTAAAGCGGATTAATGTGCTTAATTTTAAGAAGTTATTTGGCCACTTTAATTGTGATACAAACCTTATCAAAACATGTAGGACTATGGGCTAGCCTACATGAGGTGTGCAACTATGATTTGAAAAAGTCGCAAAACAAAAGGGATGCGCTATTTCTTGCCTTAAGCTGGGCATCATTCACAAGTGATAATATATAATTCACAAATGATAGGCTAATATTGTCACCCATCAGACTATTCTTGATTTAATCTTGTCTGTATATACACTACAAAACTATGAAATAACACATGTAGTAACCATGGAATCATGTAGTAACCAAAGAAGTGTTAAACAAATCAAAATATATATTTGAGATTCTTCAAATAGCCACCCTTTGCCTTGATAACAGCTTTGCCTGGAATGCTTTTCCAACAGTCTTGAAGGAGTTCCCACATATGCTGAGCACTTGTTGGCTGCTTTTCCTTCACTCTGCGGTCCGACTCATCCCAAACCATCTCAATTTGGTTGAGGTCGGGGGATTGTGGAGGCCAGGTCATCTGATGCAGCACTCCATCACTCTCCTTCTTGGTAAAATAACACTTACACAGCCTGGATGTGTGTTGGGTCATTGTCCTGTTGAAAAACAAATGATAGTCCCACTAAACCCAAACCAGATGGGAATGGCGTATCGCTGCAGAATGCTGTGGTAGCCATGCTGGTTAAGTGTGCCTTGAATTCTACATAAATCACAGACAGTGTCACCTCCATGCTTTACAGTGGGAAATACACATGTGAAGATCATCCGTTCACCCACACCGCGTCTCACAAAGACACGGCGGTTGGAACCAAAAATCTCAAATTTGGATTCCAGACCAAAGGACACATTTCCACTGGTCTAATGTCCATTGCTTGTGTTTCTTGGCCCAAGCAAGTCTCTTCTTCTTATTGATGTCCTTTAGTAGTGGTTTCTTTGCAGCAATTCGACCATGAAGGCCTGATTCACACAGTCTCCTCTGAACAGTTGATGTTGAGAACTCTGTGAAGCATTTATTTGGGCTGAAATTTCTGAGGCTGGTAACTCTAATGAACTTATCCTCTGCAGCAGAGGTAACTCTGGGTCTTCCATTCCTGTGGCAGTCCTCATGAGAGCCAGTTTAATCCTAGCGCTTGATGGTTTTCGCGACTGCACTTGAAGAAACTTTCAAAGTTCTTGAAATGTTCCGTATTGACTGACCTTCATGTCTTAAAATAATGATGGACTGTCATTTCTCTTTGCTTATTTGAGCACTTCCTGCCATAATATGGACTTGGTCTTTTACCAAATAGGGCTATCTTCTGTATACCACCCCTACCTTGTCACAACACAACTGCTTGGCTCAAACGCATTAAGAAGGAAATAAATTCCACTGATTAACTTTTAAGAAGTCACACCTGTTAATTGAAATGCATTCCAGGTGACTACCTCATGAAGCTGGTTGAGAGAATGCAAAGAGTGTGCTATGCTGTCATCAAGGCAAAGGGTGGCTATTTGAAGAATCTCAAATATAAAATGTATTTTGATTTGTTTAACAGTTTTTTGGTTACTACATGATTCCATATGTGTTATTTCATCGTTTTGATGTCTTCACTATTATTCTACAATGTAGAAAATAGTAAAAATAAAGAAAAATCCTTGAATGAGTAGGTGTGTCCAAACTGTTGACTGGGACTGTATATATAATACAGGAAAATCACGTTGCCTTTAAAAACTGTCTCATGATGAGTTCATTTTCGATACATAGCATATGGCTTCCTCTTAGGCAGGACTGCCCAACCCTGTTCCTGGAGCGCTACCATCCTGTAGGTTTTTGCTCCAACTCTAATCTAGCACACCTGATTCTAATAATTAGCAGGTTGATAAGATGAATCAGGTTAGTAACACCTGGGGTTGGAGCGAAAACCTACAGGAGTGTAGCTCTCCAGGAACAGGGTTGGGCAACCCTGTTCTAACACCAATGGTTGTATTCACTAGACTGGAGGAGTGTGTGTACAGGTCCGGAGTCAGTGAAAGAGGATTTTGATATGAATAATCTGTATTGGCTCTGGCATTAATGCAGTTATCCTGTGATTGTGTGGTTCGATGTCCGATGTCCATTCTCCTCCCAGCAGTTTCCTGTGCTGAAAGTAATCAGTCTGCAAATACAACCGGATAGAAGATTTCATGTACACAGTGTATCTCCGCTTATGTTGTGATCTGGAGATGAGGCAAGGGGATATTATGTTAGCGTCAGGCGGTTTTCATTTCATTTGTGTGTGTGTGTCCTATATAGAAATGCTGACTGTTAGACTACCCATTACAGAATGCCATCGGCGGTGGCATCTGTCTGCTTCTTTTCTTTGAGAACTGGGCCCACATTCATTAAGCATCTCAGAGTAGGAGTGATGATCTAGGATCAGTTTTGCCTTTTTTTAATCTTAGTGAATAATATTACATGGACAGGGGGGACCTGATCCTTATCTGAGCCACTTTATGAATACAAGACCTGGAGTCCACAGCACTGCTCTTCTTATTGAGTTTGGGATTCCATATTGAGAGAAAGTGTCTTTCTAAGAGGTCATTGTCTCAGCAAGGTTTGGTCAATCAAAGTGTTTACACAGTGTTCTACAATTGATTTCTTCCTCTTTCGATTTGGTGTTGTTGCTGCAGTAATTATTTTCCCAACTTCATTCAGGTTTCATTTGGGAGAACAAATCAATCCCTCGCAGTATACCCTCCACTCTCTGGAACTCTTCCAGGAAGGTGTGTGTGTGTGTGCCCATGTGTTCCTCAGCCATTCAGTTGACTGGCTGGGCTCCACTCTCCTTTGACCCCTGTATCTATAAATAGCCTGTTTACGCATCGGACCCACTGGGCAAAAACTGGTTGAATCAACATTGTTTCCACATCATTTCAACCAAAACATTCAATGTGATGATGTTGAATCAAAGTGGAAAACTAATTGGATATGCAAAAAGTCATCAACGTAAGGGAATTTAGTATTTTTATCACCCAACTTTTAACCTAAATCCAATGACAGGGTGACATTGTTGGTTGATTTCACGTTGAATTCACGTTAGTTGACAACTCAACCAAATATAAATCAAAACTAGACATTGAACTGACGTCTGTGCCCAGTTGGGAGTGAGTCCCAGCAGGAAACAGGAAGTATCCCTGTAGACCTCTTCAGTTACCTGGGTGCCTATGGGATTCCTTATGGCTTATGAGCAACTGGCCCCCCTGTAGCCTATGTGGAGATGAGAGGTCCTTGTCTGGCGACTGGTCCCCCCAGGCTACTATATGCTAACATTATAGGGTTCCTTGCAGGCTACTGGCCCCCCAGTGCCCAGTGAATAGGTAAGGGTCATTCAATGGGCCACTGGGCTTCTTGGCTCCCCTTAACCCTTTGTGGAGGACACTAATCCTTGTTAGACCACTGCTCCCATATACCTGATGAAATAAAGGGTCCTGATTGGCTACTGCCACCATAGTGTGCTAACATTTTAGAGGTGTATGATTAGCTACTGACTCCCCTGTGGTCAGTGCTGAGGTAAGGGGTCCTTCAATGGGCCACTTCACTTGTGTTAGCCATAAACTGGGAGCCATGAGCCATCATCCCAGCCTGCAGAACGCACCCTTTCAACACCTCACACACTGACGTTCATTACATTAAGCCATTGGTCTGAGTCCGACTGTCCATGTCATCTGATCTGCTAGGATAGATGGGAGGAACAAGCACATCCATCCTCACTGCTATTTTTACACCGGGCAGATCTCATATTGATACAGCGCTATGTCAAATATGTCAGTGCATAATTTATACATACATACTCTGCTATGGTCCTGATTGATGCGGCTATGTATGCCAGCTATGTCTACCACGGCGAATGATGATGATGATGATTGCTGACTTGATGGCTCAGTCTATAGGCTGATGCTGCATATGTCCAGCATACAGACAATTAAAAGGTTGGCCAGTACGCTAGTCACAGGGTTTTCCAACCCTCTCCTTGGGCCCCCGCAGACGTCAAGCCTTTGACTAATTGAATTAGGTGTGCCAGTTTAGGGTTTAAACAAAAATGTGAAATGTCTGGGGGGGCCCGAGGAGAGGGTTAGGAAACCCTGCGGTAATGGACTGGTTGCACCTGATGTCCTGCTGGCAGATTAATGTATTTCCTCATCTTTGTTTTCCTGTCTAATAGGCCACGTGTTAAGTTCATTAGAGGAATGATTGGGCTTCTATAATTGTAGTTCTGGAGGATAATCAACTTCATTATTGAGTTTTGTAACAAATATCTGTATCGGGCTGGAAATAGAACATCACATCACAGGGGGGTAATTGAAGCAAGGGGCCATTGTACTCTTCCCCTCCCTCCCTCCCTCCCTCCCTCCCTCCCTCCCTCCCTCCCTCCCTTCCTTCCTCCCTTCCTTCCTTCCTTCCTTCCTTCCTTCCTTCCTTCCTTCCTTCCTTCCTTCCTTCCTTCCTTCCTTCCTTCCTTCCTTCCTTCCTTCCTTCCTTCCTTCCTTCCTTCCTTCCTTCCTTCCTTCCTTCCTTCCTTCCTCCCTCCCTCCCTCTACCCCCCTCTCTCTCTCCCTCCCCCTCTCACACTCTCTCCTCCTTCCTCACTCCCTCCCCCTCGCTCCCTTTCCCCTGTTTATGTGTTGATACTAGCTGAGGTAGGTACAGTACACTGTGTGCAGTGCCTGTCATCTCTCCAGGATGTTATCAATATGTGAAACAGGGAGGCATATTGGCGGAACATTAGGTAAACAGGATTGCAGTGCAGATGTAATTAGTATTGAATCAGGTCCAATTAAAAAGACTAAAGGAGTTGGGTGGTGAATGTGAAACATAGGAGTTAGGCTAGATAATTAAGGGTGTTTATTGTGGATACAAGATAGGAGACGTATCCTATAGGTCATATCATTATCTCCATTCACTTTTGAATGTATTACTTTGAATCCACACACTTTTATTCATTAATTGTCTGGTGTGTGTGGTTGTCAAAGCGTTAGACCTCATAAGAATCTCTAGCTTTAACCTTCCCTTTCACTATCAGGCCTATTGTCCTCCGTCAACTCTGTTGCCCCCCTTGTTCTCTGTTTCATCTTTCTCTCGCTCTCTCTCGCTCGCTCGCTCTCTCTTTTCCCTCTATTTTCCTTTGTCATGCTGCGTCTCCCTCCCTTGCTCCACCCCTCCCGGAGAGAGAGCCATTCAGGGTGACGCAGGAGCTGTTTCATTTGAACCACCGAGACAGGCAGCAAGGACAGACTACGCCAGCGCTGTCTCTCACACACTATCTCACACACAGACTGTCTCTGTCTGGGAGCAGCACCTGTGTGTGTGTGTGTGTGTGTGTGTGTGTGCAGGGGCGGCCTGTTCAATAGGGCGATATGGGCGACGCACTGCCAAACGGGAAAAGGAAGGGATTTTTTTTCTAATCAATTATATCACGGCAACAGTAGTTATCAGTGTTGTAATCTATACGTCTGATCTGCCACAGTGCCACACTGCCACTAAATGTCGAATCAGGCTAAAGTCGTGCTTCAAATGGCTCCCCCCCCTTTTGGGGCGATTTCAGTCAGGTTGAAAATCGCCCAGAAGTCTGTCATAGACTCCCATGTAAAATCTATTTTTTTCAAATTTCAGAGCCTTCAATACAATCTCTATGGGTGTCTGAGGGCTTGCACTTACGCGCTTTCGTCATACGTAACGTAACGTAACCATGAACGTAACTGAGAAAAGAGCGGATTGTGTCTTTGAAAGAAGTTCCTTTTTGTCGGCGAACAAATGAAGATAAATTGGCAACGAAACAATTAGGACCTCCCAGACCAAATTTAATAATTCAACAGGTTTCTACTAAAGGCGGAAAGTCCTACACCCGAGGATTTTCCAAAAATTGGTACGAACGGAAAAATAACATTGCCACTCAACTTGATGAGGGATACAGGCTAGCTGTCCGCCGCCACAACGATGAGGTTAGTGTTGATAATCACAAGTTTACTGGAGAACTGAGACCAAGTAGAGACTTTGGACAGGGTGGATATGGTATAATAAAGGCAGTTTATTCAGAGGTAAAGATATCTGGAATCGCGTGCACGGACCCGTTCGTCAAACTCTTAGGGAGCTATACATTAAGCCCCATTACTTACCATATCAGATAAGAGAAATTGCTGCAGCTACATATATTTTACATCCTGGCCCTACATAGTTCACTATTTGCATCACTTACCAAAATATTACATGTGGTCATATATGCTTGGAAAGTGGAGATGCCATAGAACGTCAAAAAAGTAAACATTGCTGGAGACACATTGCCGTTTTGGAGAAGACATCGCGTTTGCTAGCGAAGAGATTTGTTGTGGCAAATGAACTTGGGCTGGGAATTGCCAGGAACCTCACGATAAGATATATGCATCAGCATTGCGAGTCTCATGATTCTATACGTATTGCGATTCGATACTGTGATTTTATTGCGCACCATATGTCTGTTGCAGAGGGATCAGAAAGCCATGAGAACGAGTTTTGATCAGTCATGGAAATAAAAGTGCTGAAAACAAATTGGCTCCCAATGTGAAAAGATTGAGAACAAGCTATGAAGGAACAATAATGGTGTTTTGGTGCAGGTACAGCCAACTAGCGCTAAAATATTGCGATATTGTCAATACAGTATATCGTAAAGTATCACTATGTAACTCGATTTCTTTCACCCCAATCCCTCAAATTAACGGTAAATAACTGAATTGTTTGCCCCACATTTAGCTAAGATGATTAGCTAGCCAGCTAAAATGTTTTATTTAGTTAGCAGTCGCATCTACAATAGTTTACTGTCAATAACATGTCTCCAAAAATGACGTGGTGTCTCCAATTGTGTTGACATTTTACAATTGCGATGCGCATCCATGAGTATCCACTTTCTGTAGCTCAGCTGGTAGAGCATGGCGCTTGTAACGCCAAGGTAGTGGGTTCGATCCCCGGGACCACCCATACACAAAAATGTATGCACGCATGACTGTAAGTCGCTTTGGATAAAAGCGTCTGCTAAATGGCATATTATTATTATTATTATTATTATCTGAAGAGAGCCCCGAAACATTGTGTGCAGACATTTTATGCAATAAATGAAGTAGGTTGAATCTAGTAGTTCTGATCTTCTGATTGGTCCTGATGAGTTGGGCGAGGTCCCCTCCAGGCTACTGTCACTGTTGCATTGGCTCTGAGTCGGGTTCTCTGTCTTCAAATGTTCAGCCTAAGAGAGGGGATTTTTGTGTGTGTGTGTGTGTGTGTGTGTTTAACAGTGATGATGTGTGTGTGTGTGTGTGTGTGTGTGTGTGTGTGTGTGTGTGTTTAACAGTGATGATGTGTGTGTGTGTGTGTTTGTGTGTGTGTGTGTGTGTGTCCTCAGAGCAAGAACTCGTGAGTTGGAAGAACTGAGAGGCCTATGGCGTGGGTGTTGTCCTTGGCCACCTGCTGACAAGGCTGACAAGATAGGACCCTTTTGTCCATTGTTATTGGATAGGAACAGAACTTATAACCAGCTCCTGACCTAAATAGATCTTAGCACAACATTTTACTCAACATATCATATTCCATATTCACTATAACAAATATATTTACTACGACATTAGCAAGAACCGCCACATCCTCAGCCGGCTAATCCAGTGTGTGAAGTTTTGCGGAGTGTTTGAGTTAGCTTTGCGAGGCAAAGATGAAACTGAGGGCTCCACCAACCCTGGTAAGCCAACACTTTTGAGATCAGTCAATAAATGCTTCTGGTATTGACTTATATGCTGCCCCTGTCTTCATGTTGTTGCTGGACATATCTTTTTTAAAATGTGTGTAGGTCACCTAAATCATCAGAAAAATTGCCCCCCCTGAGAATTTTTTCAGGAGCCGCCACTGTGTGTGTGTATGTGTATGTGTGTGTATGTTGAGACTTGGCTGTTATTAAAGCTAAGCCCAGACAGCAGTGACCAGCCCCAGGGGCAAGGGTCTGAACAAAGGGTTCCACTCAGGTCAGCTCTGAGCTACAAAAGTTTAGAGTCTGGGAACTGACATTTTCTAATAATACTTTTCTCTGGAGCTGTAGCAGTTGCTATGTACACTCTGTGTATCTCCGTCAACTGAGTAAATGGGGGAAGGAATCCAACTTCTCCTGCTTGTACTTATACTCTGTTTTGTTAGTGTCCGCCATTGGCTCAGTGTTAACCGCTAGCAACAGCTAGAGACAGTGCTACATTGTGTTGGTACTATGGAAATTATTGGAGAAGCCTGGGGTGGCTGGGCTGTCAATGGAAGGGGAAGTCTGGGGCATGACCACTTGTTTCCAGCACTCGGCACGCCGTGTCCTGTGCTCATACTAACAGGAGGAGAGGGAGTGAGAGGAAAGGGGAGAAAGTGAGAAAAAGAGAGCGACAAAGAGAGGGAGAAAGAAAGAGAAAGAAAGAAAGGGAGTGAGTGAGAGAAAGCGAGAGAGTGAGAGAAAAGGAGAGGGAGTCAGAGAAAGAGAGAAAAATAGAGAGGGAGTGAGAGAAAGAGAGAAAAAGAGAGAGGGGGTGAGAGAAAGAGAGAAGGAGTAAGAGCTGGCTATTCTTTGCAGCTTGTTTCTCTTTCTGAATGGAAATATCAAATGTTCTCTTGTTTCCTTTGAACACTGTGGAGGGAGCATGCTACTTTCACACACTGAAGCTATTACATTATCCAATGGAGAGATGGCTGCATTAGTTCCCACATACCAGATAAATAGGTTGCACGTTGGTCTCCTTGTTCCACTTACTGTGAATTGGATGGAGTTACAGTATTGCGTGTTATGTATCTCTCTGATATTGACATCCACTATTGATCTCAGGTAGAATTTCCTCCTGCAATCCTTTAGCCTTTTGATGATGCTGTCATTTGCTTTTAAGGTTTTTCTTCCCATCAAGTTTCTTCTGGTATTGATATTGAGTATTGATAATAGGGAAGAATGTCCTGCAACCCTTTTGCATGTGTTGTTATCTTAATTCTATATTACTTTTTACAATTTATTTAAGCTGCTAGCTAAGGAATGGAGCTGGAGGGGATGGCTGCCGTTTTACAGGCTCCTAGCCAATTGTGCTATTTTGTGTGTTTTTTCGCATTGTTTGTAACTTATTTTGTATGTAATGTTGATGCTATCGTCTCTTATGACCGGAAAGAGCTTCTGGATATCATAACAGCGATTACTCACCTCGAACTGGACTAAAAAAAAATATTTAAAGAGTTGGAAGCGAAGGATTTACTGCTGATACCAGACCAAGCCCAAATCCCCGTCATTCGCATGAAGAAGAGACGCCGATACAGAGGACGCAGATCCGGGTGCCTTCTGAGAATTTGTCGGCGAGTGGGTAACCCGCCTCTACCATCCGTCCTGTTGGCCAACGTGCAATCATTGGAGAATAAACTGGATGAGCTCCGTTCGAGACTATCCTGCCAACGGGACATTCAAAACTGTAATATCTTATGTTTCACCGAGTTGTGGCTGAACGACAACATGGATAATATACAGTTTGCTGGGTTTGCATGCATCGGCAAGACAGAACAGCTGCCTCCGGTAAGACGAGGGGTGGTGGTCTGTGTCTATTTGTCAATAACAGCTGGTGTGCAAAATCTAATATTAAAGAAGTCTCTAGGTTTTGTTCGCCTGAGGTAGAGTATCTCATGATAAGCTGTAGACCACACTATTTACCAAGAGCGTTTTCATCTATATTTTTCGTAGCTGTCAGTTTACAACCACAAACCGATGTTGGCGCTAAGACCGCACTCAATGAGCTGTATAAGGCCATAAGCAAACAAGAAAATGCTCATCCAGAAGCGGCACTCCTAGTGGCCGGGACTTTAATGCAGGAAAACTTACATCCGTTTTACCTAATTTCTACCAGCATGTCACATGCAACCAGAGGAAAAAAAAACTCTAGACCACCTTTACTCCACACACAGAGATTCGTACAAAGCTCTCCATAATTTTATCCTCCTGATTCCTGCTTACTAGCAAAAACTAAAGCAGGAAGTACCAGTGACTCGCTCAATACAGAAGTAGTCAGACGACGCAGATGCTAAGCTACAGGACTGTTTTGCTAGCACAGACTGGAATATGTTCCGGGGTTCATCTGATGGGGTTCATCTGGCATTGAGGAGTATACCACATCAGTCACCGGCTTCATCAATAAGTGCATAGATGACGTCGTCCCCACAGTGACCGTACGTACCCCAACCAGAAGCCATGGATTACATGCAACATCCACACTTAGCTAAAGGGTAGAGCTGCCGCTTTCAAGGAGCGGGACTCTAACCCGGATGCTTATAAGAAATCCCACTATGCCCTCCCATGAACAATCAAACAGGCAAAGAGTCAATACAGGACTTAGATTGAATCTTACTACTCTGGCTCTGACGCTCGTCGGATATGGCAGGGCTTGCAAACTATTACGGACTACAAAGGGAAACCCAGCCGCGAGCTGCCCAGTGACACAAGCCTACCAGAAGAGCTAAATGATTTCTATGCGTGCTTCGGGGGAAGCAACACTGAAGCATGCATGACAGCACCAGTTGTTCCGGACGACTGTGATCGCTTTCTCAGTAGCCGATGTGAGTAAGACCTTTAAACAGGTCAACATTCACAAGGCCGCAGGGCCAGATGGATTACCAGGACGTGTACTCAGAGCATGCGCTGACCAACAGGCAAGTGTCTTCACTGACATTTTCAACCTGTCCTAACCCGAGTCTGTAATACCTACATGTTTCAAGCAGACCACAATAGTCCCTGTGCCCCAAAACACCAAGGTAACCTGCCTAAATGACTACCAACCCGTGGCACTCACGTTTGTAGCCATGAAGTGCTTTGAACGGCTGGTCATGTCTCACATCAACACCATCATCCCAGAAACCCTAGACCCAATCCAATTCGCATACCGCCCCAACAGATCCACAGATGACACAATCTTTATTGCACTCCACACTGCCCTTTCCCACCTGGACAAAAGGAACACCTACGTGAGAATGCTGTTCATTGACTACAGCTCAGCGTTCAACACCATAGTGCCCTCAACGCTCATCACTAAGCTAAGGACCCTGGGACTAATCACCTCCCTCTGCAAATGGATCCTGGACTTCCTGACGGGCCGGCCACAGGTGGTAAGGGTAGGCAACAACACATCTGCCATGCTGATCCTGAACACGGAGGGCCCTCGAGTGCGTGCTTAGTCCCCTCCTGTACTCCCTGTTCACCCACGACTTTGTGGCCAAGCACGACTCCAACACCATCATTAAGTTTGCAGACGACACAATGGTGGTAGGCCTGATCACCGACAACGATGAGACAGCCTATAGGGAGGAGGTCAGAGACCTGGCCGTGTGGTGCCAGGACAACAACCTCTCCCTCAACGTGATCAAGACAAAGGAGATGATCGTGGACTACAGGAAAAGGAGGGCCGAGCACACCCCCATTTTCGTCGACGGGGCTGTAGTGGAGCAGGTCAAGAGCTTCAAGTTCTTTGGTGTCCACATCACCAACACACTATCATGGTCCAAACACACCAATATAGTCATGAAGAGGGCACGACAAAGCCTATTCCCACTCAGGAGACTGAAAAGATTTGGCATGGGTCCTCAGATCCTCAAAAAGTTATACAGCTGCACCATCGAGAGCATCCTGACTGGTAGCATCACCGCCTGGTATGGCAACTGCTCGGCCTCCGACCGCAAGGCACTACAGAGGGTAGTGCGTACGGCCCAGTACATCACTGGGGCCAAGCTTCCTGCCATCCAGGACCTCTATACCAGGCGGTGTCAGAAGAAGGCCCTAAAAATTATCAAAACTCCAGCCACACTAGTCATAGACTGTTCTCTCTGTTACCGCAAGGCAAGCGATAGCGGAGCGTCAAGTCTAGGTCCAAAAGGCTCCTTAACAGCTTCTAACCCCAAGCCATAAGACTGCTGAGCAGTTAATCAAATGGCTACCCGGACTATTTCCCTTTATCCCCCCCCCCCTTTTTTTACACTGCTGCTACTCGCTGTTTATTATCTATGCATAGTCACTTTACCCCTACCTACATGTACATATTTCCTCAATTACCTCGACTAACCTGTACCCCCGCACATTGACTCGGTACCGGTACGCTCTGTATATATAGCCTCGTTATTGTTATTTTGTTGTGTTACTATTTTCGTAACTCAAATTCTTCTTAAAACTACATTGTTGGTTAAGGGCTTGTAAGTAAGCATTTCACGGTTGTATTCGGCGCATGTGACAAATAAAGTTTGATTTGATTTGGTTGATCTATAAACAGTTGGATTATGAGTACGGTTGGGGTTTTTCCTGACCACATGACTGGAGTAGTAACTCTTGGCTAACATTATATACATGGACTATAACTAGGCCTACTGCACAGTCTAGGGGAATGACATTTCTCCCGTATACCTCCCACCCTAGCATCTCAGTGAAGTAGGGTGAGATGTGATGCAGCATCCGTCCTGTGTACTATCATTCTGCCTCTGCATTCTATGTACAGAATGCGACATCATGATGCCTTATTATAATGTCCTCTGTTGTGTTTGATGTGTTCCAGGAAGCAGGAACTGCTGACCATCTCCAACGTGCCCTTGGGAGATTGCCCCCCCTCGCCCCCCCGCACCGCCCCGCCCACCATGAAGGTAGGACACGTACCACCTCATGCCTGTCTCACTCATCATACCATTTTCACACTACCGAGCCGAGTTGAACCGAGCCAAGCTGCCCTGGTTACCCATCCACCATAGTTGCTGGAACCGTGCTGGATAGGACAGTGTGGAAAGTAAAGACCCAAGTGAGCGCTGGTATTGTTTGGCTTTGTGCAATAGTGTGAAATACTGAAAATGGTGTCAGTGCACTGTCTGAACCTGGCCAATCAGAACACATTTGAGAGGAACCATGGTAGTATTTACATGTTTTTTAAATTTATTTGGCAGACACTCTTATCCACAGCGACTTACAATAAGTTCATCCAACAAACCCAGTGAAACAGCCTCATAGAACCATCAGTGCAAATTAAACCCTCATCAAAAAAGAAGTCTTGGTATTGCAATCATAACAGGAATAAGGTAGCTTAGCAGACAGAATGCCACACTGACTGGGCCTGGGAGCAGACTCTGGCTCCCAAATGGCACCCTATTCCCTATATAGTGCACTAATTTTGATCAGAGCCTGGTCAAAAGTTGTGCACTATAAAAGGAATAGTGTGTATGACGCATAGTGAGTCAGCTCTATGAGGCCTGGATGGGCTTCATTCACTGTTCATAGAGGGTAACTCTTTAGAGGTCATCCTGGAGACTAGAGAGAAACAGAGGGAGCTGCCAGATTCAATAAGATCTAACACTTGTCTTTCTGTGGACTATTTTTATGTATTCAGACCCCTTCCCCTTTTCCACATTATGTTACGTTACAGCCTTATTCTAAAATGGATTATATGAACATTTTCCTCATCAATCTACACACAATACCCCATAATGACAAAGCGAAAACAGGTTTTTAGAAAAAATACTGAAATACCTTATTTACATAAGCATTCAGACCCTTTGCTATGAGACTCGAAATTGAGCTCAGGTGCATCCTGTTTCCATCGATCATCCTTGAGATGTTTCTACAACTTGATTGGAGTCCACCTGTGATAAATTTAATTGATTGGATATGATTTGGAAAGGCACATACCTGTCTATATAAGTTCCCACAGTTGACAGTGCATGTCAGAGCAAAAACCAAGCCATGAGGTCGAAGGAATTGTCCGTAGAGTTCAGAGACAGGATTGTGTTGAGGCACAGATCTGGGGAAGGGTACCAAAAAATCTCTGCTGCATTGAAGGTCCCCAAGAACACAGTGGCCTCCATAATTCTTAAATGGAAGAAGTTTGGAACCACCAAGACTCTTCTTAGAGCTGGCCACCCGGCCAAACTGAGCAATCGGCGGAGAAGGGCCTTGGTCAGGGAGGTGACCAAGAACCCGATGGTCACTCTGACAGAGCTCCAGAGTTCCTCTGTGGAGATGGGAGAACTTTCCAGAAGGACAGTCTCTGCAGCACTCCACCAATCAGACCTTTATGGTACAGTAGCCAGGCGGAAGCCACTCCTCAGTAAAAGACATGATAGCCCGCTTAGAGTTTGCCAAAAGGCACCTAAAGGACTCTGACCATGAGAAACAAGATGTTCTGGTCTGATGAAACCAAGATTGAACTCTTTGGCCTGAATGCCAAGCGTCATGTCTGGAGGAACCTGACACCATCCCTACAGTGAAGCATGGTGGTGGCAGCATCATGCTGTGGGGATGTTTTTCAGCAGCAGGGATTGAGAGACTAGTCAGGATCGAGGGAAAGATTAACGGAGCAAAGTACAGAGAGATCCGTGATGGACCTCAGACTGGGGCGAAGGTTCAACTTCCAACAGGACAACGACCCTAAGTACACAGCCAAGACAACGCAAGAGTGGCTTCGGGACAAGTCTCTGAATGTCCTTGAGTGGCCTAGCCAGAGCCCGGACTTGAACCCAATCGAACCTCTGGAGAGACCTGCAAATAGCTGTGCAGCGACGCTCCCCATCCAACCTGACAGAGCTTGAGAAGATCTGCAGAGAAGAATGGGAGAAACTCCCCAAATACAGGTGTACCAAGCTTGTAGCGTCATACCCAAGAAGACTCGAGGCTGTAATCGCTGCCAAAGATGCTTCAACAAAGTACTGAGTAAAGGGTCTGAATACTTATGTAAATGTGATATTTACGTTTTTTATTTAGACAAATGTCTAAAAACCTGTTTTTGCTTTGTCATTATGGGGTATTGTGTGTAGATTGATGAGAGAAAGAAATACTTTTAATTCATTTTAGAATAAGGCTGTAATGTAACAAAATGTGGAAAAAGTCAAGGGGTCTGAATACTTTCCGAATGCATATATATATATATATATATATATATATATATATATATATATATATATAGAGAGAGAGAGAGAGAGAGAGAGAGAGAGAGAGAGAGAGAATACTGTTAGACAACAAGTGCCTGAAGTGAAAAAGTAGAAGAATCTGATTTCAATAAGTGTTTTGAAATGTCTTCTGCCCCGATAAGCGAAATAGACTATGCTTAAAGGTAGATTGAATAAACGATAAAAAGAAAATATATGGTTTTCTGTGAAGGATGCTGTGTAGTGTCACCTTGAAGCAGGATGGCCCCCCTTTTCTAGTCTGCAAGGAGGAGTGTGAGAGATAAACAAGGAAGTGGGAGAGAAGAGGAAAGAGGGAGTTAAGGAATAGAAAGTGTAGCATACAGAGAAATAGAAAGAGAAAAAGAAAGAAAGAGTGAATTAGGGGAGGGGGAATCACTATGGCACAGAGATGGGGAGCTCAATCATTATCTATACTATATCCTATAGTGTACATACAGTATGAGAATATTACTATGCATACTACCTCTTCTATTACTTTTTATTTTGTCTTTATTATTGATTATTGTACTGCACTGTTGAGGGAGTTAGCACACAAGCATTTTGCTGCACCTTTTATACCTACTGTAAACTGTGTACGTAACAAATAACATTTTATTTGATTTGGGATGATTCATAATCAATCACTTGGTCCGTCATTTACACAGTGTGATGATACTGACTGGGTATTTAAAGCACAACTAAAGGCAATAAACAACTTCTCTGATAGAAAACGGCCTATGTGGCATCGATGTTAGTCAGAAACATTTCATCTAGTTTCAAAATTGACTACAAAGTGTAAATAGGATAATTTTGTTCATAAAGTCAGTCTCGTCCAAACCTGAGTTTTGTAAGTGAGTTCGTCATGACTTATTTGAGGGTTGGGTTTTGATTTCAATAATGCTCACTTGCCCATATACACATCTGCGGTGATTTCACTGTATCCAATCCTACCGCAGAACACACATACAGTACAGTGAGACAGACCTGCCCATCAGAGCAGCGGATCTGACTTTGTTTACACAAGACAACACGTTGTGCATTTTTTAACTTGAGAAATAGTGCACCAAACACCTTAGCTGGATGTAAAAAAATAAAATAATCTTAGATTCATGCTGACTGTTTTGAGGAAGTAATACTGTCTTTGGTGTCTAACTGCCACATCGAACCACATCCCAAGACTGAAGTGAGCAACAGAGAAACACATGCGGAATCGGTGTGTTCAGACGCTCTTTAAAGGTCCAGTATGTAGCTTTGTGGGCGACCCAACAAATTCACATACAAATGTGAGTTATAGATCTGTCACTCTCATTGAAAGCCAATTTGATAAGCGGTGGATCTATTCTATGTGCGCTATTTCTATGCTTACCGATGCAATGACATCATCTGGTTGTAATTACATCATTTGCACCCAATTCAGGCCACTGGGGTTGTGCTACTCACTGGTAGTAGCTGGTGTGACATAGCATGTTTGCTGTTATTCCAGACATCTCTAGTAGTATAGTGAAGCTGCTGGATACCTACAGGCCTGCCAGGCTGACACCTCCTTCACACGTGTGTGTGTGTGTGTGTGTGTGTGTGTGTGTGTGTGTGTGTGTGTGTGTGTGTGTGTGTGTGTGTGTGTGTGTGTGTATGTGTATGTGTATGTGTATG
Source organism: Coregonus lavaretus (assembly GCF_964263955.1). Taxonomy (NCBI): domain Eukaryota; kingdom Metazoa; phylum Chordata; class Actinopteri; order Salmoniformes; family Salmonidae; genus Coregonus; species Coregonus lavaretus. The sequence continues at coordinate 2,294 of NW_028163844.1, read as the reverse complement.
TGTATGTGTATGTGTGTGTGTGTGTGTGTGTGTGTGTGTGTGTGTGTGTGTGTGCGCGCGCGCCATTATGTAATGAATCATTTTGTAAGGAACCACTCCCGAGTCTCAAGCTTTCCTCATTCTAAGACAAAAAGAAAGTGTGTAAATAGCCTATTGAAAATGTTACTGTTCCATAGTTCCTTGTCCTGAACCAGAGGCAGAGGTTAAAATGATAAGAGTGAATGAGGATGAAAGTAAATGTCTATAGACACACAGGCAGGACCTGTTCTACTTAGTCAGTGAACAACAGGACATGACTTTCCTGTTTGGGGCTTTGAATGAAATAAGAGAAAGCTGAACATAACAGAGAGCACTAAGTTCTCACATTCTCCAAGGAGAAAGTGAAGGACGAGGGAGGTTTTGTTTGAAGAAAGGGTTGTTTGAGGCAGATATAAAGGAAATGGATTTGAAGACCAGGTCATGAAAGAAAGGAAGTTTTTGCTGAATGAACCGTGGAAGTATTTTTCTAGTCCGACTGAGGAGCCAGAGGAGGTAAGTGTATTGCAGTGTTGTGTTGTGCTACAGGAGGACTTGATGACTGCACATTCTAATACTGTGTGACTGCTTAATTTGTAAAGAGGTGACAACTGGTACATTTGGTTGGGAGAAACATCTGCACAGGCAAAAACAAAGTGTGACTGAAAGAGGGTTTGCAATGAGAAAAAGTGTCTATACTGTTGACAGTAAGAGACGCACGCGCTCATGCTCACACACTGCACTGTTGGAGCTAGAAACACAAACAACTGTAGCTGTATATACAGTTGAAGTCGGAAGTTTACATACACCTTAGCCAAATACATTTAAACTCAGTTTTTCACAATTCCTGACATTTAATCCTAGTAAAAAGGCCCTGTCTAAGGTCAGTTAGGATTACCATTTTATTTTACGAATGTGAAATGTCAGAATAATAGTAGAGCATTTATTTCAGCTTTTATTTCTTTCATCACATTCCCAGTGGGTCAGAAGTTTACATACACTCAATTAGTATTTGGTAGCATTGCCGTTCAATTGTTTAACTTGGGTCAAAACTTGGGTCAAAACTTGGGTGAATTTTTGGCCCATTCCTCCTAACAGAGCTAGTGTAACTGAGTCAGGTTTTTAGGCCTCCTTGCTCGCATATGCTTTTTCAGTTCTGCCCACAAATGTTCTATAGGATTGAGGTCAGGGCTTTGTGATCGCCACTGCAATACCTAGACTTTGTTGTCCTTAAGCCATTTTGCCACAATTTTGGAAGCATGCATTGTCCATTTGGAAGACCATTTGCGACCAAGCTATAACTTCCTGACTGATGTCTTGAGATGTTGCTTCAATATATCCACATTATTTTATATCCAAAAAAACATATTGTAAAGTGGTTATCCCACTGGCTATAAGGTGAATGCACCAATTTGTAAGTCGCTCTGGATAAGAGCGTCTGCTAAATGACGTAAATGTAAATGTAAATGTAATGTTGCTTCAGTATGTCCACATAATTTTCCTTCCTCATGATGCCATCTATTTTGTGAAGTGCACCAGTCCCTCCTGCCGCAAAGCACTCCCACAACATGATGCTGCCACCCCCGTGCTTCACGGTTGGGATGGTGTTCTTTGGTTTGCAAGACTTCCCCTTTTCCCTCCAAACATAATGATGGTCATTATGGCCAAACAGTTCTATTTTGTTTCATCAGACCAGAGGACATTTCTCCAAAAAGTAAGATCTTTGTCCCCATGTGCAGTTGCAAACCGTAGTCTGGCTTTTTTATGGCGGTTTTGGAGCAGTGGCTTCTTCCTTGCTGAGCGGCCTTTCAGGTTATGTCGATATAGGACTCGTTTTACTGTGGATATAGATACTTTTGTACCTGTTTCCTCCAGCATCTTCACAAGGTCCTTTGCTGTTGTTCTGGGATTGATTTGCACTTTTCGCACCAAAGTATGTTAATCTCTAGGAGACAGAACGGGTCTCCTTCCTGAGCGGTATGACGGCTGCGTGGTCCCATGGTGTTTATACTTGCGTACTATTTTTTGCACAGATGAACGTGGTACCTTCAGGCATTTGGAAATTGCTCCCAAGGATGAACCAGACTTGTGGAGGTCTACAATTGAGGTATTGTGGAGGTCTTGGCTGATTTTCTCATGATGTCAAGCAAAGAGGCACTGAGTTTGAAGGTAGGCCTTGAAATACATCCACAGGTACACCTCCAATTGACTCAAATGATGTCAATTAGCCTATCAGAAGCTTCTAAGCCATGACATCATTTTCTGGAATTTGCCAAGCT
>NW_028163845.1:17500-30000 GCF_964263955.1 Coregonus lavaretus | reverse complement strand
CAGTCTACTGCAATCCACTAGATAATTACACTTCTCATACACAAAGAGCCTAAACCTAACACTAATTTTAATTTCCAAGAATATATAAAAACAGTATATTTATATTAAGAATAAAAGGATATAAAACAGTAAAGATATAGACAGTGTTATGGAACAGTTATAGAACCGTTATAGAACCGTTATAGAACCGTTATAGAACCATTATAGAACCGTTATAGAACCGTTATAGAACCGTTATAGAACAGTTATAGAACCGTTATAGAACCGTTATAGAACCGTTATAGAACCATTATAGAACCGTTATAGAACCGTTATAGAACCGTTATAGAACAGTTATAGAACCGTTATAGAACCGTTATAGAACCGTTATAGAACCATTATAGAACCGTTATAGAACCATTATAGAACCGTTATAGAACCGTTATAGAACCGTTATAGAACAGTTATAGAACCGTTATAGAACCGTTATAGAACCGTTATAGAACCATTATAGAACCATTATAGAACCATTATAGAACCATTATAGAACCGTTATAGAACCATTATAGAACCGTTATAGAACCATAAGTACAATTCAATCCTTATGGAGTCATTCTTTTAGCAAAAAAATACGTCCCGTATTATCGGCACACGGCCCCGTTATTGGCCACCTTACTATTTTGTTCAATTACAAGATATATCTCTTTAATTTTGTTCAAAAAAAGAGACACCAACCACGTACCGGAAGTGTTTACTAGATAGTTGACTAGTTGGCTAGCCTTCTGGTAAAAAATAATGACTTGCCTGTCAACTTTACATTGCGTAGCCCGGTGCGCCCTCCTGTGGACTCTTAAGAAATGGTTCTTCACCAACATATTCAGTGTTGTAACCAAATAATGTCTCATTGTTTGTTTTACAGATTCATCTTATGTTTTGAGAAAGTAGATAACAGTTGAATACTAAAATATGAGTATTAATAATTTACATCAAATAAAACTTTAATTTCAGTTATGTGCATTGACATAAACAATGAAAACACTGTTGGAGTTTGTTGCAGAGATGCACTTGGAAAGTAAAGGAAGAAATACACAAGATGGGTTCAATAAATATATAAATTATATTTTAGACATTTATTTTTGTACAAATAAATAATTTCATATGAACACAGACAAAACAAATAATTAAATCTCGACCTCCATCCCTATATTGTCACAAAAATCCCAATAATATTCCAGCTCCACCGCTACCTCTGGATCCCACTGCACACACCTGCAGTGGAACCAGTGCTGGCAGAAGTCACAGCACAACCATGGCACCTCGGATCTACACTCCTGAGAGGAGCTTGCAGGCGGATCACGCTCCCCGCAGCGAGCACAGCAGGTGGTGTCTTCTTTTATAAAAAAAAAAATAATAATAATACAAATTGATTAATATGGTTTTGCAAAATGTGAGAGAGAAAAACCGGATGATGAAGTACCTGAGAGCGGTGCCATGGGTGGCGTGACCGACGTGACCGGTGGAGCTTTTCTCTTCCTTTTCTGTGCTGCAGTTTGAGAAAAAGTACTGTTAGACAGAGCATGTTTCATGAAAACATTTACATTTATGTCATGGGCCTCTCACTCCACCGGGTTACCACCTTAATTTTCTTCCACTCTGCTCACCACTCTCTCTACTCAGCCTAACTAGCTCCACCTGTCCCTGCTCTGCTCTGCTCTAATTACTCTGCCAGCTGCGCTGCATTACCCACTACCTCTCCCAGTATTTAAGGCCCTGTCTTTCAGCTCTCCGGTGTCAGATCGTCTGCAAAGCTCACACCCGGAACCTGTTTGCTCGCGCTTCTGGCTCACCCTGGTTTTGTGACCCCGGACCTGCCTGTTTTTTGGATACTCTTCTGCCTCAGGAGATCCAGACCTGCTTCTGCCATTACGACTCCTGACTACTCTTCAATCCCGGTAACTCTGACCAGCCTTCTGCCTTGCTACTACGTATTTTGGATTTCCCTTGAACTGTACTGCTGCCTGGTTTCATTCCGCCCTGTTGTGTCTGTGTCTCCCCCCCCCAGGACTTCTGGACCACCCACCACCGGCTTCATAGGACGCATCGCTGCCACTGGGGGGGGCACAGACCCAGCGCATTGGACGGGATCCCTGTTACCCCTGGAGCCTTCATTCACTCCCTACTTCCCTTTTCCCTTAAGTTTAATAAACTTTCTGGTGTGACGCAATTGTGGTCCTCTGGTCGTCTGTCTGAACCGTGACAGTACGATCTGACCATTATGGACTCAGCGCACACTTTCCCCGACATGGAAACCGATGAGCATGAGCAGCAGTTCCAGCAGCAGCAACAACAACTCGCCATGATCATTCAACTCCTCACCAACCTTACCCCAGCCAGTCTGCCCACCAGCCCAGCCCCCGAGTTACCTGCCCCGGTCATTGCAGCCGCTGCTCCGGAACCCAAGATTGGAAACCCCGAGCGGTTCAACGGCGATTCAACCCAGGTCCGGCCATTCCTGACTAGCTGCCGACTTCAGTTCTCCTTGCAGCCAAGGACCTTCGCCACGGAGGGGGCTAAAGTTGGGTATGCCATCACTCACCTGACGGGCCGAGCTCGACTCTGGGGAACAGCAGAGTTCGAACGTCAAACCCCCGCATGTGCAACCTTCGACCTGTTTGCTGAGGAGATGCTGAAGGTGTTTGACCTGGATTCACCCACCGCAGAGGCGTCTCGTGAACTGTTCAGTATTCGACAAGGCAGACGTACAGTCGCAGACCATTCCATCGACTTCCGAACCCTGGCTAGACGAAGTTCTTGGAACACACCATCGTTGGTGGACGCGTTCTTCCATAGTTTGGCTGACTATATCAAGGACGAGTTGGTCTCCCATGAACTGCCTTCCACTCTTGATGAAGCCATCGCACTGACTGTCAGGATCGACAGAAGGATACAGACCCGTCGTCGTGAGAGGGGGCGCCAAGGTCCACCTACTACCGGCATTCGGAGAGATCCGACTGGGCTCCTGTCATCTACTGCCACTCACCCAGGTCAGCTTGATCAGTCTGAGCCTATGGAGATTGGGCGAGCCTCCCTCACTCCTGCAGAGCGCCAGCGCCGCTTCACCTCAAACCTCTGCCTCTATTGTGGAGGTGATGGACATCGTGTGGTAACCTGCCCTTTAAAGGGCCGAAGCTCACCGGGCATAGGGGGAGTCCGGTTGAGTTCAATGACCATCCAGTCCTCCGACCGCAAACCCCTGCTGCAAGTTCACCTCCGCCTCTCTGACTCAACTCACACCCTGGCTGCTCTGGTGGATTCTGGCGCCGAAGCCAACATAATGGACATCAAGCTGGCACGCCAACTGGGACTGGAGAACCTCCGTTTGACACCTCCTATTCCTGCCCGGGCACTGGACGGACACTTACTCGGATCGGTCACTCATGTCACGGCCCCGGTCTCGATGGGTCTGTCCGGGAACCATCAAGAAACTATCCAGTTTCACCTGCTCCCCTCTCCAGGCCAACCCCTCATCCTGGGTTACCCATGGCTCCGCCGGCACAACCCTCAGCTCGACTGGGTGACCGGGGTGATCAGGGAGTGGGGAGAGGACTGCCACCGAACCTGCCTGCTTGCTGCCGCACTACCCCCTCGGCCAGTACCTACTAACTCCGCTCCTGACCTCTCCAATGTCCCAGAATGCTACCATGGTCTCAGAGAGGTGTTTAACAAAGCAAGAGCCACATCTCTGCCCCCTCACCGACCGTACGACTGTGCCATCGACCTCCTCCCTGGAACAGCTCCTCCAAAGGGTCGTCTTTATTCGTTGTCTGCTCCTGAAAGAAAGTCCATGGAGGACTACATCAATGGCTCTCTGTCCGCAGGATTAATCCGTTCATCTTCATCTCCTGCTGGTGCTGGCTTCTTCTTTGTGGGGAAGAAGGACGGATCTCTTCGCCCCTGCATCGACTACAGGGGACTCAACGACATCACAGTGAAAAACCGTTACCCTCTGCCTCTGCTCACCTCTGCTTTTGAGTTGCTCCAGGGAGCCACTGTTTTTACCAAGTTGGATCTCAGAAACGCTTACCACCTAGTGCGGATCCGGGAGGGAGATGAATGGAAAACCGCATTCAATACACCAACAGGCCACTACGAGTATCTGGTTATGCCTTTTGGCCTCACCAATGCTCCTGCTGTGTTCCAGGCTCTAGTGAATGATGTACTGCGGGACATGTTAAACAAGTTTGTCTTCGTTTACCTGGATGACATCTTAATCTACTCCAGAAACCTGTCGGAACACACCCGCCATGTCCAGCAAGTCCTTCATCGTCTTCTGGAGAATTCCCTCTACGCCAAGGCAGAGAAATGTGAGTTTCACGTCAAGACAGTGGCCTTCCTGGGGTACATAGTGGCAGAGGGAAGTATCCAAATGGATCCTGCCAAAGTATCAGCAGTCACTTCATGGCCAGTTCCGGAGAACAGAAAGAAGCTGCAACAGTTTCTGGGGTTTGCTAACTTCTATAGGAAGTTTATCCGGAACTACAGTACCGTTGCTGCCCCTCTCACTGCTCTAACCAGCACCAAGCAACCCTTCACCTGGACCCCAGCAGCCGACAAAGCCTTCAGTACCCTCAAGGTGAGGTTCACCTCCGCTCCCATCCTCCAGATGCCTGATGTGGACCGGCAATTCATTGTGGAGGTGGACGCCTCGGATGTGGGAGTTGGTGCTGTGATTTCTCAGTGGGCTGCGGAGGATAGGAAGCTCCATCCCTGTGCCTTTTTCTCACGTCGGTTGTCCCCCTCTGAGTGCAATTACGACATAGGGAACCGTGAGCTGCTGGCTGTGAAGCTTGCCTTGGAGGAGTGGCGTCACTGGCTGGAGGGGTCCACCATTCCATTTCTCGTTTGGACCGATCATAAGAACTTGGAGTACATCCGCACGGCCAAACGGTTGAACTCCAGGCAGTCCCGCTGGGCCCTGTTCTTCACCAGGTTTAATTTCACTCTGTCATACCGGCCCGGATCACGCAACACCAAGCCAGACGCCCTCTCCCGTCAATTCCAGAAGGATGACACCCCCTCCAAGGACCCTGTGTCGATTCTGCCAAGTCCCTGCATCGTTGCAGCTCTGACCTGGGCTGTTGAGGAACAGGTGCTGGAGGCTCTCCGTAACCAGCCAGGTCCCAGCACTTGCCCAGCTGACCGCCTTTTTGTCCCCGAAGACCTGAGGTCCCAGGTCGTTCAGTGGGGACATGACTCCCGCCTAGCTTGTCACCCTGGCTCCACCCGCACTTACAACCTGCTCGCCCAGAGGTTCTGGTGGCCCTCTCTGAGGAAGGATGTACGGGAATTCGTCCAAGCCTGCCCCATCTGCAACCAACACAAGTCGTCCTGCCAGCCCCCAGCCGGATTGCTGCAGCCCCTGCCTGTGCCCAGACGTCCCTGGTCTCACATCGCCCTTGACTTTGTCACGGGGCTGCCCCCTTCAAGTGGCATGACCGTCATTCTCACCATCGTTGACCGTTTCAGCAAGATGGCACACTTCATTCCCCTCCCCAAGCTCCCAACCGCCAAGGAGACCGCCCAGGTGGTCCTGGAACACGTCTTCCGGATCCACGGGCTGCCAAAGGATGTAGTTTCTGACCGTGGTCCACAATTCTCCTCCGCTTTTTGGAAGGAGTTCTGTCACCTGCTGGGAGCCACAGTCAGTCTGACTTCCGGATTCCATCCCCAATCCAATGGGCAGTCAGAGCGGGCTAATCAGGAGCTCGAGAAGGCACTGCGATGCATGACTTCACGCAACCCCCACTCCTGGTCGCAGCAATTGACATGGGTGGAGTACGCACACAATTCTCTGACCTGCTCTGCCATCGGTATGTCCCCTTTCCAATGTGTTTATGGATACCAGCCTCCTCTATTTGCCAGCCAGGAAGAGGAGGTTACTTGCCCATCTGCACTTGCTTTTGCCCGTCGATGTCGCCGCACCTGGTCACAAGCCCGAGCCACACTCCTCAGATCCGTTGCCAGCTACACTACCGGGGCCAACCGTCGGAGAATTCCTGCTCCCACCTACCATGTTGGTCAAAGGGTGTGGTTGTCATCGAAGAACCTGCCACTCAGGGTGGAGTCGCAGAAGCTGGCACCTCGGTTCATTGGCCCATTCCCTATCATAAGAGTGATTAGCCCAACTGCTGTCCGGCTCCAACTGCCTAATTCCCTGAGGGTGCACCCCACTTTCCATGTGTCTAAGATTAAGCCCATCCATGAGAGTCCGCTGGTCCCTGCTGCGCCTGGTCCTCCTCCTCCACGGCTCGTCGATGGTGGTCTGGTTTACACCGTCCGCCGCCTGCTTCGGTCCAGACGGAGGGGTAGGGGTCTCCAGTACCTCATTGACTGGGAGGGCTATGGACCTGAGGAAAGGACCTGGGTGCCAGCTAGTCGGATTGTGGATAGGACTCTCATCACCGCTTTCCACCAACGGCATCCTGATCAACCTGCAATCCGTAGGGGCCGCCCCAGAGGGGTCCCTAACCGTCCGGCCCGCTCGGCTTCCTGTCCTGTGCCTGATCCTGTCTCGGGACCTGTCCCATCTCCCGACCACGGCCCTCCGGCTTCCTCCGAGGATGAGGACGTTCACTCGGACCGTTCGGAGGAGTTCTAGCCCTCCTCCGGCTCCCCTCCTCCCGCCCGGCGTGGTGTTGCTCTTGGGACTTCTGGGGCCGTCCCTTGGGGGGGGGGTTCTGTCATGGGCCTCTCACTCCACCGGGTTACCACCTTAATTTTCTTCCACTCTGCTCACCACTCTCTCTACTCAGCCTAACTAGCTCCACCTGTCCCTGCTCTGCTCTGCTCTAATTACTCTGCCAGCTGCGCTGCATTACCCACTACCTCTCCCAGTATTTAAGGCCCTGTCTTTCAGCTCTCCGGTGTCAGATCGTCTGCAAAGCTCACACCCGGAACCTGTTTGCTCGCGCTTCTGGCTCACCCTGGTTTTGTGACCCCGGACCTGCCTGTTTTTTGGATACTCTTCTGCCTCAGGAGATCCAGACCTGCTTCTGCCATTACGACTCCTGACTACTCTTCAATCCCGGTAACTCTGACCAGCCTTCTGCCTTGCTACTACGTATTTTGGATTTCCCTTGAACTGTACTGCTGCCTGGTTTCATTCCGCCCTGTTGTGTCTGTGTCTCCCCCCCCCAGGACTTCTGGACCACCCACCACCGGCTTCATAGGACGCATCGCTGCCACTGGGGGGGGCACAGACCCAGCGCATTGGACGGGATCCCTGTTACCCCTGGAGCCTTCATTCACTCCCTACTTCCCTTTTCCCTTAAGTTTAATAAACTTTCTGGTGTGACGCAATTGTGGTCCTCTGGTCGTCTGTCTGAACCGTGACACATTTACGTCATTTAGCAGACGCTCTTATCCAGAGCGACTTACAAATTGGTGCATTCACCCTATAGCCAGTGGGATAACCACTTCACAATTTTTTATTATTATTTTTTTATTATTTTTTTTAGGGGGGGAGGGGGGGGGGGGGGTAGAAGGATTACTTTATCCTATCGCAGGTATTCCTTAAAGAGGTGGGGTTTCAAATGTCTCCGGAAGGTGGTGAGTGACTCCGCTGTCCTGGCGTCGTGAGGGAGCTTGTTCCACCATTGGGGTGCCAGAGCAGCGAACAGTTTTGCCTGGGCTGAGCGGGAACTATGCTTCCGCAGAGGAAGGGGAGCCAGCAGGCCAGAGGTGGATGAACGCAATGCCCTCGTTTGGGTGTAGGGACTGATCAGAGCCTGAAGGTACGGAGGTGCCGTTCCCCTCACAGCTCCATAGGCAAGCACCATGGTCTTGTAACAGATGCGAGCTTCAACTGGAAGCCAGTGGAGTGTGCGGAGGAGCGGGGTGACGTGAGAGAACTTGGGAAGGTTGAACACCAGACGGGCTGCGGCATTCTGGATGAGTTGTAGGGGTTTAATGGCACAGGCAGGGAGCCCAGCCAACAGCGAGTTGCAGTAATCCAGACGGGAGATGACAAGTGCCTGGATTAGGACCTGTGCCGCTTCCTGTGTAAGGCAGGGTCGTACTCTCCGAATGTTGTAGAGCATGAACCTGCAGGAGCGGGTCACCGCCTTGATGTTGGCGGAGAACGACAGGGTGTTGTCCAGGGTCACGCCTAGGCTCTTCGCACTCTGGGAGGAGGACACAGCGGAGTTGTCAACCGTGATGGCGAGATCATGGAACGGGCAGTCCTTCCCCGGGAGGAAGAGCAGCTCCGTCTTGCCAGGGTTCAGCTTGAGGTGGTGATCCGTCATCCATACTGATATGTCTGCCAGACATGCAGAGATGCGATTCGCCACCTGGTTATCAGAAGGGGGAAAGGAGAAGATTAGTTGTGTATCGTCAGCGTAGCAATGATAGGAGAGGCCATGTGAGGATATGACAGAGCCAAGTGACTTGGTGTATAGGGAGAAAAGGAGAGGGCCTAGAACTGAGCCCTGGGGGACACCAGTGGTGAGAGCACGTGGTGCGGAGACAGCTTCTCGCCACGCCACTTGGTAGGAGCGACCGGTCAGGTAGGACGCAATCCAGGAGTGAGCCGCGCCGGAGATGCCCAGCTCGGAGAGGGTGGAGAGGAGGATCTGATGGTTCACAGTATCAAAGGCAGCAGACAGGTCTAGAAGGACAAGAGCAGAGGAGAGAGAGTTAGCTTTAGCAGTGCGGAGAGCCTCCGTGACACAGAGAAGAGCAGTCTCAGTTGAATGACCAGTCCTGAAACCTGACTGGTTTGGATCAAGAAGGTCATTCTGAGAGAGATAGCAAGAGAGTTGGCTAAAGACGGCACGCTCAATAGTTTTGGAAAGAAAAGAAAGAAGGGATACTGGTCTGTAGTTGTTGACATCAGTGGGATCGAGTGTTGGTTTCTTGAGAAGGGGAGCAACTCTCGCTCTCTTGAAGACGGAAGGGACATGGCCAGCGGTCAAGGATGAGTTGATCAGCGAGGTGAGGTAGGGGAGAAGGTCACCGGAGATGGTCTGGAGAAGAGAGGAGGGGATGGGGTCAAGCGGGCAGGTTGTTGGGCGGCCTGCAGTCACAAGTCGCAGGATTTTATCTGGAGAGAGAGGGGAGAAAGAAGTCAAAGCATAGGGTAGGGCAGTGTGAGTAGGACCAGCAGTGTCATTAGACTTAACAAACGAGGATCGAATGTCGTCAACCTTCTTTTCAAAGTGGTTGACGAAGTCATCCACAGAGAGAGAGGAGGGGGGGGGCGGGGGGGGGAGGATTCAGGAGGGAGGAAAATGTGGCAAAGAGCTTCCTAGGGTTAGAGGCAGATGCTTGGAATTTAGAGTGGTAGAAAGTGGCCTTAGCAGCAGAAACAGATGAAGAAAATGTAGAGAGGAGGGAGTGAAAAGATGCCAGGTCGGCAGGGAGTTTAGTTTTCTTCCATTTCCGCTCCGCTGCCCGGAGCTCTGTTCTGTGAGCTCGCAATGAGTCATCAAGCCACGGAGCTGGAGGGGAGGACCGAGCCGGCCGGGAGGATAGGGGACACAGAGAGTCAAAGGATGCAGAAAGGGAGGAGAGGAGGGTTGAGGAGGCAGAATCAGGAGATTGGAGGGAGAAGGATTGAGCAGAGGGAAGAGATGATAGGATGGAAGAGGAGAGAGTAGTGGGAGAGAGAGAGCGAAGGTTGCGGCGGCGCATTACCATCTGTGTAGGGGCAGAGTGAGTAGTGTGGGAGGAGAGCGAGAGAGAAAAGGAAACAAAGTAGTGGTCGGAGACATGGAGGGGAGTTGCAGTGAGATTAGTAGAGGAGCAGCATCTAGTAAAGATGAGGTCAAGCGTATTGCCTGCCTTGTGAGTAGGGGGGGACGGTGAGAGGGTGAGGTCAAAAGAGGAGAGAAGTGGAAAGAAGGAGGCAGAGAGAAATGAGTCAAATGTGGACATAGGGAGGTTGAAATCCCCCAAAACTGTGAGGGGTGAGCCATCCTCAGGAAAGGAACTTATCAAGGCGTCAAGCTCATTGATGAACTCTCCAAGGGAACCTGGAGGGCGATAGATGACAAGGATATTAAGCTTAAATGGGCTAGTGACTGTGACAGCATGGAATTCAAATGAGGAGATAGACAGATGGGTTAGGGGAAAAATTGAGAATGTCCACTTGGGAGAGATGAGGATTCCTGTGCCACCACCCCTCTGACCAGATGCTCTCGGGGTATGCGAGAACACATGGTCAGACGAGGAGAGAGCAGTAGGAGTAGCAGTGTTTTCAGTGGTAATCCATGTTTCCGTCAGCGCCAGGAAGTCGAGGGACTGGAGATTAGCATAGGCTGGGATGAAGTCAGCTTTGTTGGCAGCAGAACGGCAGTTCCAGAGGCTGCCTGAGACCTGGAACTCCAGGTGTGGGGTGCGTGCAGGGACCACCAGGTTAGAGAGGCAGCAGCCACGCGGTGTGGGGCGTTTGTGTAGCCTGTGCAGAGAGGAGAGAACAGGGATAGGCAGAGGCATAGTTGACAGGCTGTAGCAAATGGCTACAATAATGCAGAGGAGATCGGAATGAAATGAACTAAACATCTGGGACAGTAGAGAGCAGGGCCTCCCTCACCAAAAACTTCTACTTCTAACAACTATAATTGTTTCACTGAACCACCCGAACAAAAACTCTACCAACTTCCACCTTTAGAAATCAGAATTGTTGTGAACCACAGCGGTTCAATGTTTAAAGGAATAGACTCAACCCACTTTATTCAGCTAGCTAACTAAGACACCTTGGTAGATAAGAAAATAAAACTGTTACTAGCAGATAAAGTATGCAGCGTGTTCCACAAAATGTGTACATATATAACTTTTTTTTGAAAATGCTCAAAACCTAACTTAACTTACATAAATTGCACTGAAAATCGGTGGTCAGCTAGAAGGGTGTATTTAGTCGCTAAACTAACCGTTATTTTCCAGTCCACTTAAATGTTGAGCTCGAGGTGATTTAGTCCTCCAACCGCTAAAGGGTGTCCGAAGTTAGAGGGTGTCCGATGTTGGGGGGTGTCCGATGTTGGGGGAAAATTAGCTAACTAACGTTAGTAAAACATTTTGTCAATGTTGAGCTCTGATATTAACCACCGTATCCTTGTTTTCACTGAGCTAACATTAGCTTACCTATCTAGCTAGCTAGCTGTTAGCCAAAACCACCATATCCTTGTTTTCACTGAGCTAACATTAGCTTACCTATCTAGCTAGCTAGCTGTTAGCCAAAACCACCATATCCTTGTTTTCACTGAGCTAACATTAGCTTATCTATCTAGCTAGCTAGCTGTTAGCCAAAACCACCATATCCTTGTTTTCACTGAGCTAACATTAGCTTATCTATCTAGCTAGCTAGCTGTTAGCCAAAACCACCGTATCCTTGTTTTCACTTTTACAATCAGATTTTTATGCATTTGTATTGGTGCATAAAATATCGAAATCCAATTATAAAGCATCTTCTTTTTTTAATCATAGGGCTATTAGCTGATGATAGAGATACACTATATGACCAAAAGTATGTGGACACCTGCTCGTCGAACATCTCATACCAAAATAATGGGCATTAATATGGAGTTGGTCCCCCCCTTTGCTGCATTAACAGCCTCCACTCTTCTGGGAAGGCTTTCCACTAGATGTTGGAACATTGCTGCGGGGACTTGCTTCCATTCAGCCACAAGAGCATTAGTGAGGTCAGGCACTGATGTTGGGCGATTAGGCCTGGCTCGCAGTCGCTGTTCCAATTCATCCCAAAAGTGTTCGATGGGGTTGAGGTCAGGGCTCTGTGCAGGCCAGTCAAGTTCTTCCACACAGATCTCGACAACTAATTTCTGTATGGACCTCGCTTTGTGCACGGGGGCATTGTCATGCTGAAACAGGAAAGGGCCTTCCCCAAACTGTTGTCACAAAGGTGGAAGCACAGAATGGTCTAGAATGTCATTGTATGCTGTAGCGTTAAGATTTCCCTTCACTGGAACTAAGGGGCCTAGCCCGAACAATGAAAAACAGCCCCAGACCATTATTCCTCCACCAAACTTTACAGTAGGCACTATGCATTAGGGCAGGTAGCGTTCTCCTGGCATCCGCCAAACCCAGATTCGTCCGTCAGACTGCCAGATGGTGAAGCGTGATTCATCACTCCAGAGAACGCGTTTCCACTGGTCCAGAGTCCAATGGCGGTGAGCTTTACACCACTCCAGCCAACGCTTGGCATCACGCGTGGTGATCTTAGGCTTGTGTGCGGCTGCTCGGCCATGGAAACCCATTTCATGAAGCTCCCGACAAACAGTTATTGTGCTTACGTTGCTTCCAGAGGCAGTTTGGAACTCGGTAGTGAGTGTTGCAACCGAGGACAGACGATTTTTACACCCTACTTGCTTCAGCACTCGCCGGTCCCGTTCTGTGAGTTTGTGTGGCCTACCACTTCGCGGCTGACAGGATTTGACTGGAAACACAAGTACACAACACAGTCAGACAACAGAGCTATGAATGAATGACTTGGTCCAATCAGGGAG
>NW_028163845.1:0-7500 GCF_964263955.1 Coregonus lavaretus | reverse complement strand
ACTGAGTAATGATAACTTGGTTATATACACTACCAGTACTGAGTAATGATAACTTGGCTATATACATTGCCAGTACTGAGTAATGATAACTTGGCTATATAACTACCAGTACTAAGTAATGATAACTTGGTTATATACACTACCAGTACTGAGTATTGATAACTTGGTTATATAACTACCAGTACTGAGTAATGATAACTTGGTTATATACACTACCAGTACTGAGTAATGATAACTTGGTTATATAACTACCAGTACTGAGTAATGATAACTTGGTTATATAACTACCAGTACTGAGTAATGATAACTTGGTTATATACACTACCAGTACTGAGTAATGATAACTTGGCTATATACATTACCAGTGCTGAGTAATGATAACTTGGCTATATAACTACCAGTACTGAGTAATGATAACTTGGTTATATACACTACCAGTACTGAGTAATGATAACTTGGTTATATAACTACCAGTACTGAGTAATGATAACTTGTTTATATACACTACCAGTACTGAGTAATGATAACTTGGCTATATACATTACCAGTACTGAGTAATGATAACTTGGCTATATAACTACCAGTACTGAGTAATGATAACTTGGTTATATACACTACCAGTACTGAGTAATGATAACTTGGTTATATACACTACCAGTACTGAGTAATGATAACTTGGCTATATACATTACCAGTACTGAGTAATGATAACTTGGTTATATACACTACCAGTACTGAGTAATGATAACTTGGATATATACACTACCAGTACTGAGTAATGATAACTTGGTTATATAACTACCAGTACTGAGTAATGATAACTTGGTTATATACACTACCAGTACTGAGTAATGATAACTTGGTTATATAACTACGAGTACTGAGTAATGATAACTTGGTTATATACACTACCAGTACTGAGTAATGATAACTTGGTTATATAACTACCAGTACTGAGTAATGATAACTTGGTTATATAACTACCAGTACTGAGTAATGATAACTTGGTTATATACACTACCAGTACTGAGTAATGATAACTTGGCTATATACATTACCAGTACTGAGTAATGATAACTTGGCTATATAACTACCAGTACTGAGTAATGATAACTTGGTTATATACACTACCAGTACTGAATAATGATAACTTGGTTATATACACTACCAGTACTGAGTAATGATAACTTGGCTATATACATTACCAGTACTGAGTAATGATAACTTGGTTATATACACTACCAGTACTGAGTAATGATAACTTGGATATATACACTACCAGTACTGAGTAATGATAACTTGGTTATATAACTACCAGTACTGAGTAATGATAAATTGGTTATATAACTACCAGTACTGAGTAATGATAACTTGGCTATATACACTACCAGTACTGAGTAATGATAACTTGGTTATATAACTACCAGTACTGAGTAATGATAACTTGGCTATATACACTACCAGTACTGAGTAATGATAACTTGGTTATATACACTACCAGTACTGAGTAATGATAACTTGGCTATATAACTACCAGTACTGAGTAATGATAACTTGGTTATATAACTACCAGTACTGAGTAATGATAACTTGGCTATATACACTACCAGTACTGAGTAATGATAACTTGGCTATATAACTACCAGTACTGAGTAATGATAACTTGGTTATATAACTACCAGTACTGAGTAGTGATAACTTGGCTATATAACTACCAGTACTGAGTAATGATAACTTTGTTATATACACTACTAGTACTGAGTAATGATAACTTGGCTATATACATTACCAGTACTGAGTAATGATAACTTGGCTATATAACTACCAGTACTGAGTAATGATAACTTGGTTATATACACTACCAGTACTGAGTAATGATAACTTGGTTATATACACTACCAGTACTGAGTAATGATAACTTGGCTATATACATTACCAGTACTGAGTAATGATAACTTGGATATATACACTACCAGTACTGAGTAATGATAACTTGGTTATATAACTACCAGTACTGAGTAATGATAACTTGGATGTATACACTACCAGTACTGAGTAATGATAACTTGGATATATACACTACCAGTACTGAGTAATGATAACTTGGTTATATACACTACCAGTACTGAGTAATGATAACTTGGTTATATAACTACCAGTACTGAGTAATGATAACTTGGCTATATACACTACCAGTACTGAGTAATGATAACTTGGTTATATACAATACCAGTACTGAGTAATGATAACTTGGTTATATACACTACCAGTACTGAGTAATGATAACTTGGATATATACACTACCAGTACTGAGTAATGATAACTTGGCTATATACACTACCAGTACTGAGTAATGATAACTTGGTTATATAACTACCAGTACTGAGTAATGATAACTTGGTTATATAACTACCAGTACTGAGTAATGATAACTTGGTTATATACACTACCAGTACTGAGTAATGATAACTTGGTTATATACACTACCAGTACTGAGTAATGATAACTTGGTTATATACACTACCAGTACTGAGTAATGATAACTTGGCTATATACACTACCAGTACTGAGTAATGATAACTTGGTTATATACACTACCAGTACTGAGTAATGATAACTTGGTTATATACACTACCAGTACTGAGTAATGATAACTTGGTTATATACACTACCAGTACTGAGTAATGATAACTTGGTTATATAACTACCAGTACTGAGTAATGATAACTTGGTTATATACACTACCAGTACTGAGTAATGATAACTTGGCTATATACATTACCAGTACTGAGTAATGATAACTTGGATATATACACTACCAGTACTGAGTAATGATAACTTGGTTATATACACTACCAGTACTGAGTAATGATAACTTGGCTATATACATTGCCAGTACTGAGTAATGATAACTTGGCTATATAACTACCAGTACTAAGTAATGATAACTTGGTTATATACACTACCAGTACTGAGTATTGATAACTTGGTTATATAACTACCAGTACTGAGTAATGATAACTTGGTTATATACACTACCAGTACTGAGTAATGATAACTTGGTTATATAACTACCAGTACTGAGTAATGATAACTTGGTTATATACACTACCAGTACTGAGTAATGATAACTTGGATATATACACTACCAGTACTGAGTAATGATAACTTGGCTATATACACTACCAGTACTGAGTCCTGCCTGAACAAGGAGGGGAGGCAGCCTCGGCGGAAGTCGTGACAGTACCCGCCCCCCCTAACGCGCAGCTCCAGCAGCTCCCCAGCCTCGGGGATGGCCAGGAGGACACGTAGCAGGGCGAGCCGGGGACGGCCAGGAGGACACGTAGCAGGGCGAGCCAGGGACGGCCAGGAGGACACGTAGCAGGGCGAGCCAGGGACGGCCAGGAGGACGAGGAGCAGGGCGAGCCGGGGACGGCCAGGAGGACACGTAGCAGGGCGAGCCGGGGACGGCCAGGAGGACGAGGAGCAGGGCGAGCCGGGGACGGCCAGGAGGACAAGGAGCAGGGCGAGCCGGGGATGGCCAGGAGGACGCGGAGCAGGGCGAGCCGGAGGCGGCCAGGAGGACGAGGAGCAGGGCGAGCCGGGGACGGCCAGGAGGACGAGGAGCAGGGCGAGCCGGGGACGGCCAGGAGGACGCGGAGCAGGGCGAGCCGGGGACGGCCAGGAGGACGCGGAGCAGGGCGAGCCGGAGACAGCCAGGAGGACGCGGAGCAGGGCGAGCCGGGGACGGCCAGGAGGACGCGGAGCAGGGCGAGCCGGGGACGGCCAGGAGGACGCGGAGCAGGGCGAGCCGGGGACGGCCAGGAGGACGAGGAGCAGGGCGAGCCGGGGACGGCCAGGAGGACGAGGAGCAGGGCGAGCCGGGGACGGCCAGGAGGACGCGGAGCAGGGCGAGCCGGGGACGGCCAGGAGGACGCGGAGCAGGGCGAGCCGGGGACGGCCAGGAGGACGCGGAGCAGGGCGAGCCGGGTGGCGACGGTGGAAATCCCGCAACATGGAGGGATCGAGGACCCACTCCACGAGGTACTGAAGGCCCCCCACCGGACGCCTCGAATTCAGGATGGAACGGACAGAGTACCAAGGGGCACCCTTGATGTCCAGAGGGGGCGGAGGGACCTCCCGCACCTCAGACTCCTGGAGCGGACCAACCACCACCGGCCTGAGGAGAGGCACGTGAAACGAGGGGTTAATACGGTAATCAAGACAAGACAAATGGAATGTTGAATAATGGAGCGGCAGTGGCTAGTAGGCTGGTGACGACGAACGCCGAAGCCTGCCCGAACAAGGAGGGGAGGCAGCCTCGGCGGAACGACGAACGCCGAAGCCTGCCCGAACAAGGAGGGGAGGCAGCCTCGGCGGAACGACGAACGCCGAAGCCTGCCCGAACAAGGAGGGGAGGCAGCCTCGGCGGAACGACGAACGCCGAAGCCTGCCCGAACAAGGAGGGGAGGCAGCCTCGGCGGAACGACGAACGCCGAAGCCTGCCCGAACAAGGAGGGGAGGCAGCCTCGGCGGAACGACGAACGCCGAAGCCTGCCTGAACAAGGAGGGGAGGCAGCCTCGGCGGAAGTCGTGACCATTAAGCATTAATCAAGCAAATACATGTATTTTTTATTGTGACCGGTCATCAGTGAGATTCAAACCTTTAATTTTTAACTTTCTATCCATGGAGTTAGTCCCACTGCGCCACCAGGATGGAGCTAACATGACATGTTTTTTTTTTTTAAGTCATACAAAGCTGTTGATTTTAGTCTCTTCAAACAGACCCCATTCCAAAGGAAACAAGCACTCATTATGATCAGGTATGGCCAATTAGTGGGCGCGGCCAACACACCTGAACACACAATCAAATCAAATCAAATTTTATTGGTCACATGCGCCGAATACAACAGGTGCAGACATTACAGTGAAATGCTTACTTACAGCCCTTAACCAACAGTGCATTTATTTTAAACAAAAAAGTAAGAATAAAACAACAACAAAAAAGTGTTGAGAAAAAAAGAGCAGAAGTAAAATAAAGTGACAGTAGGGAGGCTATATATACAGTAAAATAAAGTGACAGTAGGGAGGCTATATATACAGGGGGGTACCGTTGCATAGTCAATGTGCGAGGGCACCGGCTAGTTGAGGTAGTTGAGGTAATATGTACATGTGGGTAGAGTTAAAGTGACTATGCATAAATACTTAACAGAGTAGCAGCAGCGTAAAAAGGATGGGGTGGGGGGGCAGTGCAAATAGTCCGGGTAGCCATGATTAGCTGTTCAGGAGTCTTATGGCTTGGGGGTAGAAGCTGTTGAGAAGTCTTTTGGACCTAGACTTGGCACTCCGGTACCGCTTGCCGTGCGGTAGCAGAGAGAACAGTCTATGACTAGGGTGGCTGGAGTCTTTGACAATTTTGAGGGCCTTCCTCTGACACCGCCTGGTATAGAGGTCCTGGATGGCAGGGAGCTTTGCCCCAGTGATGTACTGGGCCGTACGCACTACCCTCTGTAGTGCCTTGCGGTCAGAGGCCAAGCAGTTGCCATACCAGGCGGTGATGCAACCAGTCAGGATGCTCTCGATGGTGCAGCTGTAGAATTTTTTGAGGATCTGAGGACCCATGCCAAATCTTTTTAGTCTCCTGAGGGGGAATAGGCTTTGTCGTGCCCTCTTCACGACTGTCTTGGTGTGTTTGGACCATGATAGTTCGTTGGTGATGTGGACACCAAGGAACTTGAAGCTCTCAACCTGTTCCACTACAACCCCGTCGATGAGAATGGGGGCGTGCTCAGTCCTCTTTTTTTTCCTGTAGTCCACAATCATCTCCTTTGTCTTAGATAGAGATAGAGAGGTTTGTTGATGCTGAGAATGGAATGTATATGTTTTTACATGACATTCTTGGAACATTCTCTGGCCAACACACCTGAACGCACTTAATGTTCTCTGGCCAACACACCTGAACACACTTAACGTTCTCTGGCCAACACACCTGAACACACTTAACGTTCTCTGGCCAACACACCTGAACACACTTAACGTTCTCTGGCCAACACACCTGAACACACTTAACGTTCTCTGGCCAACACACCTGAACACACTTAACGTTCTCTGGCCAACACACCTGAACACACTTAACGTTCTCTGGCCAACACACCTGAACACACTTAACGTTCTCTGGCCAACACACCTGAACACACTTAACGTTCTCTGGCCAACACACCTGAACACACTTAACGTTCTCTGGCCAACACACCTGAACACACTTAACGTTCTCTGGCCAACACACCTGAACACACTTAACGTTCTCTGGCCAACACACCTGAACACACTTAACGTTCTCTGGCCAACACACCTGAACACACTTAACGTTCTCTGGCCAACACACCTGAACACACTTAACGTTCTCTGGCCAACACACCTGAACACACTTAACGTTCTCTGGCCAACACACCTGAACACACTTAACGTTCTCTGGCCAACACACCTGAACACACTTAACGTTCTCTGGCCAACACACCTGAACACACTTAACGTTCTCTGGCCAACACACCTGAACACACTTAACGTTCTCTGGCCAACACACCTGAACACACTTAACGTTCTCTGGCCAACACACCTGAACACACTTAACGTTCTCTGGCCAACACACCTGAACACACTTAACGTTCTCTGGCCAACACACCTGAACACACTTAACGTTCTCTGGCCAACACACCTGAACACACTTAACGTTCTCTGGCCAACACACCTGAACACACTTAACGTTCTCTGGCCAACACACCTGAACACACTTAACGTTCTCTGGCCAACACACCTGAACACACTTAACGTTCTCTGGCCAACACACCTGAACACACTTAACGTTCTCTGGCCAACACACCTGAACACACTTAACGTTCTCTGGCCAACACACCTGAACACACTTAACGTTCTCTGGCCAACACACCTGAACACACTTAACGTTCTCTGGCCAACACACCTGAACACACTTAATGAGAACAGAATGATTTTTAAATTAACTAATAATACAAAATAATTCCTAGAATGAACGTTACTAAAGTTTTCTTGTGGTTTTTATGGAACGTTTTCTTAACGTTCTGAGAAGGAATGTATGTTTTTAACATTCTCTGAACAATTTGAAAACATTACTTTTAAGAGAACCATGAGGAAACCTTTACCTAATGTTCCCACAGAAGAACGTTCTCTGAACTATTTGAGAAGATTCCCAATGTCAAACCAGTTGAGAACGTTCCCAGAACAAATTTTTAATGAAATGTAACCATGTCTGAACTTGTAGGAAACGTTCCTTAAATGTGCTAATAATGTTCAAAAGCCAAGCAACTAAACTGCACCAATCCCAGAAAGTTGTAAAATATGCAAAATAACCGTAGGACAACCACGCTCAGAATGTTAGGTGCTAGCTCTCTCGGTCTCTCTCTCTCTCTCTCTCTCTCTCTCTCTCTCTCTCTGTCTCTCTCTCTCTCTCTCTCTCTCTCTCTC